>NW_025833317.1:50955-51437 GCF_002878395.1 Capsicum annuum | reverse complement strand
TTATCTCTTCCCACTTCCAGGTGGGAAGAGATAAATATGGACTTCGTGATTGGTTTACCTCCTTCCCGATGCCATCATGATTCTATTTGGGTTGTGGTTGATAGGTTGACTAAGTCTGCTCATTTCTTGCCTATCCATACTTCATATACTGCTGAGGATTACGCTAGATTGTATATCCAAGAGCTAGTCAGACTGCATGGAGTTCCCTTTTCTATCATTTCGGATAGGGGTACTCAGTTCACTTTGCAATTTTGGAAAGCTTTTCAAAAGGGTCTTGGTACCCAACTACTTTTGAGTTCTGCTTTTCATCCACTAACCGATGGTCAGGCTGAGTGGACCATCCAGACCTTAGAGGATATGTTGAGAGCTTGTGCTCTTGACTCTAAGGGAAGTTAGGATGATCACTTACCGTTGATAGAGTTTGCTTACAATAACAGTTTCCACTCTAGTATTCGCATGGCTCTATTTGAATCCTTATATGG
>NW_025833317.1:46697-47955 GCF_002878395.1 Capsicum annuum | reverse complement strand
AGTTTCCACTCTAGTATTCGCATGGCTCTATTTGAATCCTTATATGGAAGGAAGTGTAGATCACCCATAGGTTGGTTCAAGGTGGGAGAAGCGGCTGTGAGTGGTCCTGATTCGGTATTTAAGGCTATGGAAAAAGTTAAGTTGATTAGAGAAAGGTTGAAAACTGCGCAGAGTCGTCAGAAGTCATATGCGGATGTTAGGAGGAGAGACCTTGAGTTTGAAGTTAGTGACCTAGTGTATCTGAAAATTTCACCCATGAGGGGGGTGAAGAGATTCGGAAAAAAGGGGAAGCTTAGTCCCCGTTATGTTGGTCCTTACTAAATTCTTAGCTGTGTTGGTAAGGTAGCTTATGAGGTCGAGTTGCCTTCCGAGTTGTCCTCTGTTCATCCAATATTCCATGTCTCCATACTTAGAAAGCATATTAGCGATGTTGTCGTAGCGGATTCCTCTATGAGTGCTGACATTCAAGAAAATCTTTCTTTTGATAAGATTCCTATTGAGATTCTTGATTTCAGTGTCTGAAGACTAAGGAACAAAGAATTTCCCTTGGTCAAAGTGTTGTGGCGAAACCAATCTGTTGAGGGTGCAACTTGGGAAGTTGAGGCGGATATGCGATCCAAGTACCCGCACCTATTTTCCACGAACTCCGATCAAGACGAAGGTACCGTTCTTTCCTAAATCATGCACTTTTGATAAAAGTTGCAGCAGTTCAGCTGTCATTTATTATGTGTTCAGTTGTAGTTTCTTGAATTTATGCATTCTATGTTGCATTCGGAGTGAGAAACGATGTGGTGATGAGTCTAACGAATGGTTTTAGCGGGATAATCTATTCCCTATCTAATCTTGGCATGTCTAGCGTCATTCGAAGATGAATGTTTCCAAGGGGGGATGATGTAATACCCCGAGAAATTTTTCGTTGAAATTTTGTGCGTAAACGTGTTGGGTTCTATCTTCTAGAATGAATTATAAATTTTTCATAGGGAATATCATAGATTATGACCCACCATTGCGTATATTATCTAATAAGATTTCCAACGATATGTGGATCATCCAAAACAGACACCCGAGCGATGAGTTATGAACATTCCGATCGAACCGTGAATAGTAGTGAACAGTAAAACATGCAGGAAAAAGTACTGAGGCCTGGCGTATTTTTGCTCCAACTTTAAATGATCATAAATCCTTGTACATAATGATCTGGGTGATCTACAATATATTAACGGAAAGCTCTGCGAGTCCTCTTTCCAATGAAATTGGT
>NW_025833317.1:22788-46597 GCF_002878395.1 Capsicum annuum | reverse complement strand
ACAACCGAGCGATGAGTTATGAACATTCCGATCGAACCGTGAATAGTAGTGAACAGTAAAACATGCAGGAAAAAGTACTGAGGCCTGGCGTATTTTTGCTCCAACTTTAAATGATCATAAATCCTTGTACATAATGATCTGGGTGATCTACAATATATTAACGGAAAGCTCTGCGAGTCCTCTTTCCAATGAAATTGGTTTCATCCAATTTGTTTTATCGGAGCCAAAATTTATGGTCGATCTACTTCATCCTAACAAAAGTGAATTTTTGAGTCAACTTCAAATGATCGTAAATCCTAGTACAAAATAATCTGGGTGAGATACTATATATCAACGGAAATATATGAGAGTCCTCTTTCTAATGAAATTGGTTTTATCCAATTTGGATATCAAAGTAAAACGTTATGGTTGATCTACTTCAAACTATCAAAACAGTCCACCAAAGGACAGATTCGAGAATTATTTGATTTTTAGGGGCGTTTTGGTCAGTCTCCCTCACCCAAAATCCATCCAAACCCTATATTAAAGCCTATTAGAAGAATTATATGTTATATTTCATCAAATTCGCACAAAAAGAAAACCCTAAGCTCCTACATCCAACTTCAAGAACCTCCAAAGTTCACCATTAATTCTGCAAATTTATTCAAGATTCCAAGTTCCTAGTTCAAGAACTCCAAGAACCATCTTTCAAAGGCACGATTAACATCTCAAAAATGAGTATCAATCTAAAGTTCATCATTCAAGGTATGTGGGGTTTTTCAACAAGAACTCTCTTTCGTTCTTGTGCCCAAAAGTAATTTTCTTTACAAAGGCATGATTTTTATTTGATTTTTACGAATTTGAAGCATGAACCCATATCTTATGATGATTATTATGAAATCTTGATGTTTATGATTTTGAAAGATGAATTTACATGTGTGGAGATATAAAGAATGAATCTTGAACGATATTTATCATGATTTTGATATTTGGGTCGTGAATCCCCATTGGAAATTGTGTTTTTTTAGAAAGTGTGCGTTATAAGCACGTTGATGTTGAATATTTGAGATATTTTGAATGATTTGACCTTTTGGTCTTAATGGATTTATTTTGAACATGAGTGTGAAAGAAATCCACAACGCGATTGATTTTGATAGATGGGAAGCATGATGGCTCCCGTTGTATATTTATATATTACTGAAATTGTTTTGTTGTGGATTGTCTTTGAAATGATCTGAGCTAAGTCCGAGATAAATCTTTAGCACCGAGTGAGAGGTATAAAGCGACCTTACTTCACTAGAACTACGTGCCCCTGTAGGAGTGAGCTTGAGAATGATTTATATAGTGATCACTAGTTTGTGTGGATTTGATATCGATAGTCCTACTCCGATGGCAAGGATAGGATGGCTCTCCCCAACGTGGGTTGTACGTTGGACTCTATGTAGCTCACATGGATTATGCCGGTTATAGGATCTCCCAGTGTGTGTGTGTTTCCTTGTGTCTATGGTGAATGGTGAAGTGATTTGAAAGTGAAATTGTGAAAGTTATTCTTTCGAAAGATTTAAATGATATTTACATTATGAGAATTGATATTCTTGATGAACTGAAAGTGATTGATAAATTATATAATGACTCACATGTGTTATTGTACTTATTTCATCCTCTCATGATTATGATGATTTTCTTCGGACTATGTGAGTTTTTCATTCATCCTGCATATTTCTTATAAATCAATGCATAATGAATTCAAAACCCAAAGTGATAGATTGTATGCTACAAGGCTTCCATAACCCTAACTAATAAACTTAGCTACTCATGAACAAAACGAAAAGCATCATAAATATATTCATCATACCAAAAATTAGAAGATGACCTTGGTGTGAAAATAGTAAAAACAAGAGAGAAAAATATTTCTCTCTCTCTCCTCAAGCTAAGCCGCCTTTCTCCTCTCTCAGAATAATACAGAATAATGAATAATGAATAAAAATTCAGCAATTAAGTCTTTTAATAATCTCTTCTCATAATTTCCTTCTAAGTCCCTGAACTAATTATAAATGACAAATTAGTCTTGGACATAGTTTCTAGGCACCACATTTGATCCAGATTGCTACTCTCTCTTGTGTCATATTCCATCCGCGTTCCATAGTCCCATTATGTCTTCATCTACCTCATTAATACCTGAAATCATGCTAATCACATTGGTTAGCTCAATTACATAGAAGTAGAGTAAAAATATAAGAAACTAGGCACTTTGTTCTCTAAACATACTTAAAATATGGATAAGTTATGGTGCTTAGGCGTATAAATACACCCAAGATCACCACCCCACACTTCAAGCTTTGTTAATCCTCGAACAACATATCCATTTATACATACTACACAAGCCTTAGCACCCACAAAGGAAGAAAAGATGCTCAAATAGGCTCACACAATAATTATGAACAAGAAGTAGATTCAGGAATCCTTACTAGAGACAACCTACCCTCAAGAATAGACTCATTAAGTTGGCAATTTCATGCATATCGTTTAAGCATAGAAATCATATAAATTACCCAACCTTCATCAACCGTGTGCCCTCACAACAAGAAAGTTACCCATAATCACTCACAATCATGCAATTTCTAACAAAATGGGTACAAGAATCAAGTTGCACTCACTCTCACAAAGAATTCTCAAATTACAACTGATGATCATATGCTTGCCCTTAGTGTAATACTCCACTAATATCAGAATGCTAAGATTAGGATCAAATAGGTCTTTTACGGGTTGTAATGCAGGCTAAAGGATGGGTAGGAGCTATTTTTTGGCCAGAAATAGTGATTATCTTCCCTAAGTGCTTTAATACACTACATTATGCAATTTAGACCAATCTCTAACAAACAATTTCCACTTCTTCTATCTTCACAGATTTGCTTTTCACCCCAACTCATTAAGCTTAATTAATAACACTATGGTGGGAGTCTGCAACCCTTTCAAATACTTTTTTTTGCACCCTTTTCATGTTACGCACCCCTATAATAGCCACCCTCAACTTAAGCGATTTGCCTTAGTTGAGGTGCACAATGTCCAAGAAGGACTAGGGCCAAAACAAGTTCATTATAACATATTTGGGATAAAATTTGGAACTTTTTCAACAATTTTTGCTACTCCCAACCACATCAATTTCACACGCCAATAACTAGACTTTGGGGCATTAATTTCTCCTTTTTCCTCTAATTGTCAAACTCCTAACTCAAATTAATTTTACATTAAAGCGCGTAGGAGATTTTGGATCAAATTATGGTCTATTAAAGAACGGAATAGGCTACATATGAGACTAACAAAAGAACAAGCTAAAGGATCATCGAGGCTAGCTAAGATAATATACAAAGGTAGGTCAAAAGAAGGTATGAACAATGGCTATCAAAGAAATGCCTAAATCATCTCCTAAACTCACAATCTTTATTTCACTTTGCACACACACCAAGCAAGTTCTAGCATCAGTTGCAATAAGGAATATACAATATTCTTACACACTCATGGCACATGGTCAACTCAATTAGGAGCATTATAGATTCTCAACCCAACAATTACATAAATTCAAATAAAACCAACAATCACAACAAGAGTCACAACTAGAGCCTAGGTGTTTCAAACGTAATGATCCATCACATACCTATTTTATAATGTCATGTGATCCACAAGAATAGCTACATACAATTAAATGACTAATTTTCTCTTAAGACGGTCGTCATCCATCCATCATCGAGAAAGGCACCTAATTATGACTAAATAGAATAAACATCTAACAAGAAACAAAATAAACAAAATAACTAATCCTATCACAGAAGAATGTTAAGGAGAAGGTACTATTTTCTTACAAAACAAGTAGCAAAGTAACCAACCACCCCACACTCAAGATCAGCATTGTCCCTAGTGTAAATAACAAGATAAAGAACCTGGCTAGTAGTACTCCTAATCCACATTAGGAGTCATGCCACCTGTAATATTCCTATCACTCCTAAACTTACCACCATTGACATAGCTCAATTCCAAATCAAATTTGGTACTAATCTCCTTCTTAGTACTTTATGCACCTACACTTACTCAAAAAAAAACTGATTAGAAGGATGGGTTACCTCCCACCAAGCGTCGTAGTTTCTATCGTGGCTCGACTCTTCTTTTTGCATTTTTGTTTAACATGATAAAGTGAAAATAAAATCATGGGTTACCTCCCATGTAGCGCCTGATTTAATGTCGCGGCATGACTTTACTATCTTGACTACTCAGACTTTATCAAGATACATCGATGATACCATTTGTACCTCATTTGTTGGATCAAGACAACACTTTATTCCTAGTCGAACCACTTTAAAGTCACTCACATCCTTGCTTACAAGTTCAACCAAACCAGCTATGGTCTCCACAAAAGACATATCGTTAACTGGTACATCTGGATCATCTTCGTATAATACATTAATAATTGAGAAGACACTCATCTCCTTTTGTTGTTTCATAGACCGACATACTTCAAAACTAACTTCTTTCTCATTGAGCCTAAATTTTAGCTCATTCAGCTCCATGTCAACTAACACTCTCCCAGTTGATAAGAAAGGCCTACCCAAAATTATGGGTACTTCAAAGTCCACTTCACAATCAAGAATTACAAAGTCAGCAAGAAATATACAATCAGCAACTTTTACAAATACATCATGTAGAATCCCAATCAGCCTTTTTACCAATCTATCCGCCATTAGAAGCCGTATATTGGTGGTCATAGGATCCCCCAAACCTAGTTTCTTGAAAACCGTCAATAGCATAAGATTTATACTTTCCCCAAGATTACAAAGGCCTTTTCAAACTTTAGCAATCCAATCATACATGGAACAATAAATGCTCTTGGATCATCTTTTTTCTGGACAATAGATCTTGTAGTAATAGCACTACAATGATGACTATTGTCTACCGTTTCATAGCTCACAGTCCTTTTCTTTGTCAATAGGTCTTTCATAAACTTAGCATATCCGGGCATCTATTCCAGTGCTTCAACTAAGGGTACATTCATTGTCAACTACTTCAACATAGCCATGAATTTGCTAAACTTGCCATTATCTTCTTTCTTCTTTAATCATTATGGAAATGGAGGTGGTGTCCTTGGGATTTCAGTTGGAACAACTTCTACCTCTTTTCTTATGCCTTGCTCCATATCATTAACATGTTTCTGCTTAGGTGGTTGTTCCATTTCCGCACTCTTCTTTTCTGAACCTCCCAACTTCACAGGCACCACTGGAGATTCATCAACCATCTCCCAATCCATTTTGACCTCATTAGTATAAGAGAAGGCTCCCAAACCTAGACTAGATAACATCTTACCACTCCTAGTGGTAATGGTCATACATAATCCATCAGTCCTCGAATTCTGAACTGTATCACTTGGTAGAGTCCCATTTTATTTTTGGTTGAATGTTGTGGATAATTAGCTCATCTACTGCTTCAGTTGTAATAGCGATTGAGTGCGAATTTACTAGTTAACCCATGGAAGATATGTCACTCTTCATAGTAGTCACCCCAAAATTGGTCACCTCAACTCCCTTTAATAGTTTCTCTATCATGTGCTCCATGGACATTTTGCCTAAACTGGTGGTAGCATTATCACGGCTTCTAGGAGGTACATACAGTCCACTCCTGTCACTTTTATTCTTCCATTCTCCTTGATGGTTCCAACCTTGGTTTCCTTGACCACCAGTCTGGAAACCCCTTGGTTATGCAAATAGTTAGTCTCTTCCTCAGTGTTTGATTCAGCTCCCTTACCATGGGACCCCACAGCTTTTACCTTTTCTATATTCCCTGATAGCAAATATTTCATGATCAAATCCATCTTGGTTTTTATGTGAGTCATATCCTGATCACGCTTCTCTTCTCTCCTATGCTGCTCTACTGATATTACACTAGATGCAGTTTTGCTTGCTACCACAGAATATCTGGTATGCCAAGCTCTACTTGTCTTAGTTATTATTTTTAACATGTCCATAGCCTCAGTAAAGGTGAGCTCCATAAAAGCTCCTCTTGTAGCATTATCCACTATTATCTTTATAAGTGAGTTCAAAGCTCTGTATAGTATTTCCATCAAATGTTCATCAGTCATCTTATGGTTTGGGCATTGAGTCAACTTCTTTTTAAACCTCACCCAAGTCTCATGCAAAGCTTTATTAGCCAATTGCCTAAAGTTGCTGATCTTGTCCCTCAACTGTAACATTCTGGAGGGCGAAAAGAACCTTTCCAGAAAAGCTTCTTTTAATTGCCTCTAGTTTGTTATAGAATCAGGAGTCAGCTCATTCAACCACATAGTTGCCTCTCCAGATAGAGACAGTGGGAACAATCTTAAATAAATAGCATTTTATGCATTTCCAGGATTATCAAATGACTTACAAATACTGATGAAATTCACCAGATATAGATTTGGATCATCACCAGGTAATCCACCAAAGAGTCCTTTCAGATTCAGTAGCTGGATCATAGTGCTGGTGATTTTAAATTTTACCCCAGGAGCTAGTGGTGGTAGAATAATTTCCCCTGTAGATCCAGTTCCATCTAAATTGTCCTCATCATTGTCAATATCAAACTGTACAGCTTGGCGGTCTGGTCTTCCTCTGAATGGACGATTTCAATTTACAGGTGCAACTACCCCTACTACACGCTTCCTATTTATTGGGTCAATTAAATCATCATCTTTCAGGTCCTCTTTATCTAGATTAGGTACCCGACCTAGGTTATCTGTATTCTATTGATATAATTGAGCATTATCCAAAGTGGCTAATCTTTCATCTTCCTATTGGTTAGCTATTCTTTCAATGAGATAAGGTTCAGGATTAAAGGGTAATAATGGTTCTGCTAAACTTCTGGTTCGTGGCATAAATAACAATGAGCCTGTAACAAACAAAAACAAAAAATAACGTAAAATAGGGAAACTTGACTAACAGTCAATTAACACACATAAATGCAATCGACAATCGTATTCCCCAGCAATGGTGCAAAAATTTGATACGCCCAAATTACACCTCTCTTACGAAAGAGTAAGCGATCGTTATCAAATATATAACTCAACTAGGTTGGGGTCAAATCCCACAAGAAATATGGTGTTAATTAAGTTATATGCAGATAAGTTGACTTTTAATCATTTGTTTCCGTAAAATAAATAGGTGGGATTTGATTCACTTTACAAATTAATGGTTTTAGTTTAACAAGATGAAATATGTGTAGTAGTATTCAAATTCAGAGAAATAGCAAGCTAGGGTTATGTCCACCTTGTAGTTTTCAATACTTACTAACTATGGGCTTTATGAATTCATACATGCATCGTGCTTACAGAGAAACATATTGTATTTAATAACATAATCCTAGTGTTTCTCAACCATCAAGGACTAATTCACTTTAGTTCTCTCGAATCAAAAGCGTTCACCAAAAACAATACGAAATCTCCAAGTAGTTAATCCTGCTAAGGCATTAGCTTATAAAATAAGGGTTGGAAATCCTATTTTCTTGTCACTACTCTCTTTTCCGAACATCAACCTTTCTTTCGAACAAGTTGCATTTTAAGGCATATCTTCTATATTTGCAACCATGAGAATTCAAGATAAGCGAAGAGAGTATGATGTAAACAAATCAATGCATAATGAATTCAAAACCCAAAGTGATAGATTGTATGCTACAAGGCTTCCATAACCCTAACTAATAAACTTAGCTACTCATGAACAAAACGAAAAGCATCATAAATATATTCATCATACCAAAAACTAGAAGACGATCTTGGTGTGTAAATAGTGAAAACAAGAGAGAAAAATGTTTTTCTCTCTCTCCTCAAGCTAAGCCGCCTTTCTCCTCTCTCAGAATGATACAGAATAATGAATAATGAATAAAAATTCAGCAATTAAGTCTTTTAATAATCTCTTCTCTCATAATTTCCTTCTAAGTCCCTGAACTAATTATAAATGATAAATTAGTCTTGGACATAGTTTATAGGCGCCATATTTGGTCCAGATTGCTACTCTCTCTTGTGTCATATTCCATCTGCATTCCATAGTCCCATTATGTCTTCATCTACCTCATTAATACTTAAAATTATGCTAATCACATCGGTTAGATCAATTACATAAAAGTAGAGTAAAAACATAAGAAACTAGGCACTTTGTTCTCTAAACATAGCTAAAATATGGATAAGTTATGGTGCTTAGGCGTATAAATACACCCAAGATCAATGCTCAACAGATAGAATAGAAGAAGATTAAGATGAGAGAGAAACAAAATAAGAGAGCAAGGACAGGTAGTTTTAATTTTGCTCAGCCTAAGTTAAAGAGTGGAAGTTGTTCTCAGTTCCTCCCAAAGTCATTCGTTCCATCTACTTCCTTAGTTAGTGCTCTAGTGTCGAAATTCATAGATAAAAATAGTGATAGGGTGCCAGGATCTAAGTCTCAGGGCAGTATTAGCAGTGCATGAACCTATTCTCTTTGTCAGACATGTGGCAAGCACCATCAGGGTACTTGTAAAGCTAGCAGTGATGTTTGATTCAGATATGGCAAGCCAGGCCACAGAGTCAGAGATTGTCCTCAGCCAGGTCCTCAGGGTCAGCGTAACCATTCCTCAGCTCAGTCTGATCACCTGAATCAGTAGGGTGCCACTTCTAGTGCTACTAGTGGGCAATACCCGAACAGACTCTACGCTCTTCAGTCTTGACAAGATCAGGAAAATTCTCCTGATGTGGTTACGGGTACATTATAGATCTTTCATTTGCATGTTTACGTTTTACTAGATCCAGGAGCTTTTTTGTCTTCTGTTACTCCTTATATAGCAGATAATTTCGAAGTCAGTCCCAAAATTCTAAAATATCCCTTCTCAGTCTCCACTCCAGTGGGTAAAACCATTATATCCCGATGGGTATACAGGAATTTTCTGATTATATAATCTCAGAAGGTCACTTCAGTAGACTTAGTCAAATTAGAGATGACTGATTCTGATGTCATTCTTGACATGGATTGGATTCATTCCTGCTATGCCACAGTCGACTACAGAAATAGAATTTTCCAATTTTAGTTTTTGAATGAACCTATCCTAGAGTGGAGAGGTAGTACTTCAATTTTCAGAGGTCAGTTTATTTCTTACCTTCGGGCACGAAAAAATAATATCTAAGGGGTGTGTCTATCATCTTGTTCGAGTTAAGGACTCTAGTTATAAAATGCCCAATTTTGAATCAGTCCCAATAGTGAATGAATATTCAGATGTCTTTCCCAAAGATCTTCCAGGAATTTCTCCTGAAAGAGAAATAGACTTTGGTATTGATATTCTTCTAGATACTCAGCCTATATCTATTCTGCCATACAGAATGGCACCAGTAGAACTTAGAGATTTGAAAGAGTATTTGAAGGATCTCCTAGATAAGGGATTTATCATACCCAGTGTGTCCCCGTGGGGTGCACCAATCTTATTCGTGCGAAAGAAAGACGGTTCTCTTAGAATGTGCATTAATTACCGTCAACTCAATAAAGTCACGATTAAGAATAAGTATCCACTTCCCAGAATAGATGACTTATTTGACCAACTTTAGGGTGCCAGCCAGCTATTTCTCCAAGATAGATCTCAAATCAGGCTATCATCAGCTCTGGGTCAGAGAATGTGACATTCCAAAAATAGCCTTCCATACTCAGTATGGTTACTTTGAATTCTTAATTATGTCCTTTGGTCTTACCAATGCCCCAGTTGTTTTCCTGGACTTGCTGAATCGTGTGTTCAAGTAGTACTTTGACACGTTCTTCATTGTCTTCATAGATGATATCCTTGTTTACTCTCGCAGTAAGCATGATCATACAGACCATCTCAGAATAGTATTACAGACTCTCAAAAATCATCTATTGTTTGCCAAATTCAGTAAGTGCAAGTTTTGGCTAAGGTCAACAGCATTCCTTATCATTTCTGGTGATGGCATTAGAGTTGATCTTCAAAGGATCAAAGCAGCAAGAAACTGGCCTCGCCCTGTATCTCCATCAGATATCAGGAGCTTCTTGGGTTTAGCTGGCTATTATAGATGGTTTGTTGATGGATTTTATTCTATTGCATCCCCTATGTCCAGATTGACTTAGAAGAAAGTCAAGTTTTAGTGGCCAGATCTTTGTGAGAAGAGTTTTCAGGAGTTGAAGACTCAACTCACCTCAGCTCCAGTTTTGGCTCTTCCAGATGGTACAGATGAGTTCATAGTGTATTATGATGTATCCAGAGTAGGTTTTGGTTATGTCCTCATATATCATGGTAAGGTTATAGCCTATTCCTCCAAACAGCTTAAACCTCATGAGAAGAATTATCTGACTCATGATCTTGAGTTAACAACCGTAGTTTTACCTTAAAAATTTGGAGGCATTACTTATACGGTGTTCATATAGATGTTTTCACAGATCATAAGATCCTTCAGTATGTATTTTCTCAGAAATATCTTAACCTCTATCAGAGAAGGTGGTTAGAGCTCTTGAAAGATTATGACATGAGTGTCCTTTACCATTCGGGAAAGGCCAATGTAGTGTCCGACACCCTCAGTAGACTATCTATGGGTAGTGTTGCTCATGTTGAGGATAGTAAGAATAAGTTAGCTCAGAAGTCCATCAGCTTTCCAGACTAGGTGTCCGCTTAGTCAATTCAGTAGAAGGTAGTACATGGATTCAGACCAGTTCAGAATCATCTCTAGTTTTCAAGGTGAAAGAAAAATAGGATAGAGATCCTAGTCTAATCAAGTTGAAAGAATCAGTCAAAGATCAAAAAGTAGAGGTTTTCTCCCAAGAGAGAGATGGTGTTTTGCATTGTCAAGGTCGTCTTTATGTGTAAGGTGTAGATGACTTGAGGCAGCGAATTCTCGTAGAAGCGCATGGTGTGCACTACTCTATTCATCTAGGGGGCACTAAGATGTACTGTGACTTGCGGAAGATCTTTTTTGGAGTAGGATGAAGAGAGATGTTGTATAGTTTGGGGCTAAGTGTTCTACATATTAGTAGGTTAAGATAGAGCATCAGAAGCCTAGTAGGTCCATGCAGGAGTTCAGTATTCCTACTTGGAAGTGAGAAAAAGTGAACATGAACTTTGTGAAGGGTTTGCCTCGTACTCGTCGCCAACATGATTGATTATGGGTTATTGTATATAGGATGACCAAATCAACTTATTTTCTTTCAATCCATACCTCTTATTTAGTCGAGGATTATGCCAAAATCTATATTAGAGAGTTGGTCAGATTACATGGTGTTCTATTGTCCTTTATTTTAGACAGAGATACCCAATTCACCTCTCACTTCTGGAAAGTATTCCAAAAGGGTCTTGGTACCCAAGTTCATCTCAGTATAGCCTTTTATCCCCAGATAGAAGGTCAAGCAGAAAGGACAATTCAAACTTTAGAAGATATGTTGTGAGCATATGCAATTGATTTCAAGGGTAGTTGGGATGATCACTTGCCTTTCATTGAGTTTGCGTACAACAACAACTATCATTAGATTATTCAGATGGCTCTATTCAAAGCTCTCTACGATAGGAGATGCAGGTCTCCAATCGATTGTTTCTAAGTTAGTGAGGCCTCAGTTATAGGGACTGACTTAGTATTCAATGCCTTAGAAAAAGTCCAGTTGATTAGAGAAAGACTCCGAGCTGCTCAGAGCCGAAAGAAGTCTTATGCAGATGTGCGTAGAAAGGATCTATAGTTTGAGATTTGTTGCTATATTTACCTAAAGATCTCTCCCATGAAGGGAGTGAAGAGATTCGGCAAGAAGGAAAATCTCAATCCCCGATATTTCGATCCCTTTAAAACTCTCAGTCGTTTTGGCAAGGTAGATTATGAGCTCAAATTTCCTTCAGATCTAGCCTCCCAGTGTTCCATATTTCTTTGCTCAAAAAATGCATAGGTGACCCATCAGTTGTAGTCCCTATAGAGGGCATTAATGTTCAGAACAGCCTCTCTTATGAAGAGATTCCAGTCGAAATTTTAAACTACCAGACTCGTAGACTGAGGAACAAAGAAGTCCCTGTAGATAAAGTTCTTTGACGAAATCAGTCCGTTGAGGGAGCTACTTGGGAAACAAAAGCAGATATGCGGACCAAGTATCCTTACCTCTTTTCCACTAACTCAGACTTAGCCCAAGGTAATAGTTTTCCTTAAGCTTGCTCAGTTATCATGTTTAGTTTCATTACCAAATTGATATTCAGTTTGATGCTCAGAATTCTATTATAAACTTGGCATCAAATACCATTGCATATTCAGTCATATGTTCATGCATCATGTCAGTTATGTATTCATGCATCAAATATGCATCCTCATTATGAGAAACTTAGCTTATCAAAAATCTCAGTCATGCATTCATGAATCAGTTACACACGCCTCAGATATGTATGTTCAGTATGATATATTTAATTTATCAGTCATGGCAGTCATGAAATCATGTTTCAGTTATTTATGTCCTATATATATTTCATATTGTATTATCTCCATCTCAGTCAGTCTCATTCAAGGATGAATGTTCTTAAGAGGAGATATTGTAAGACCCTGTAAAATTTCTAAGCTTAAATCAGTCTTTTAAGCTTGTCAAGGGGGTCCCATACTTGGAAAATTCTAGCTAAGTTCCCAGACTTAGTTTATTTTTGGCCTTTCAAAGTTGGCAATTTTATTTTGCCACCTTAATGTCCTTTAATGGTCTATATTTTTTTTAATTCATGATCAGAGAGGCCAATAGGTGTTTCCGAATAAGTTTTGGATTTTTCAGACCTCGTTTAGACCATATTTGGTGTCCCAAAATAGTGGACCAACGCGATCTTAGCATGACGCATCGCCTATCACATTGGTTAATATTGTTGTAGGGACTGCTAGTAAAACTACCGAGACTTGGTGCGATCATGGTGCGATGTGTCGGGTATCGCATCGATGCGCCGCATCACCAATCGTAATGATGCCCAGCTTTAGTAATTAAATGTTCGTGTTTTTAAGGGCAAAGGGGTTAATTTCCCACCCCCTATATAAGCCTATAACATGAGATTCAACCCTTATTTCACCAAAATATCATTGTTACTCTCAAATACTCTCAAGAACAAGTCTAGGATTTTCATAGGAACTTCAAATTCAAGAGATTATTCTGTTAGTTTTCAAGAATTTTCCATCCATGGTATGTCAAGTGTTCATTCATGGATTTATTTCATCTATGAAGCCCAAAAATCAAATTTTAAATTATGAATTGTGATGTTTATGTTGTGGATTGATTATGTTCATATATTTATTGTTGTAGGAATTCCCAAGTTGGAATCTTTATGTGTTGTTCATAAAACTACGCTAGTATGTGCGTTGAAATTTATGAAATTGAGTTGAATTAGGGAATCATGCGGTAGTAATTTGATATCATGACTAAGCCCTAAGTTATGCATACTAGGTATTTGATAAAATGCCTAAGAGAATAATACTTGTACATTATGACTCAACAGAACCTAAATGATGGATTCATGTTACCATTATGTTCAAAATGACTCCCATGCTATTGTTATGCGTTGTAATAGATTGATGTAATGCTCATTAGATTAGGCTTAGGAAATTATGACATGTTTATATGCATTCTTATTCATGTGAAAGCTTGTGGTATGGAAATACTTCATGAAAATCCCTAATGATAGTACTATGAATTATTGACCATGGTTATGTGTTCAAGAAGTGTCATGTATTGTCATTTTCATGTTATCGAGTCCTGGGTGTACTTGTACCCGACAACTTAGTTGTGTGCCTAGAGCCAGCATCATTTTCATGATAAATCTCAGTCACGCCATGATTAGTAGTATTCTCAGTCTATTTCAAAACTCAATAGAATTCAGTCAGTTACATAACTCAGGAAAACTCAGTAATCTCAGTCAGTTATTAGATCTCAATAGTATTTCATCAAATAACGAAACTCAATAAAATCAGTCCAGTTCAGTTTAGTTAATCATGTTTAGTGTCTATTCAGATGGGAGTAGAATTCAGCACCGAGTGAGTCCAAGGATAGGAACTCATCTGTGAGTAGAGGGTGTAATTCTTAGAAGCAATCCTTGTGCTCCAGAACTACGTAACCAGCGTAGGTTGAGACATCAAACCTGCTAGTTGAGGATAGATAAGGTGGCTTAACCTATTATTTGAGGGTCCCACCGTTCTCCTTAGAGTACCTGTTAGACGAGGGATTTCTCACAGCTTGTCCTTACCAGTGGAGCAGTATTGTTACCCTTCCAACTGAGGTTACAGGTTGGACCCCAAATTTATTTTTAAAATGAGGCATGTCGGTTAGATTAATTCTTCCATATTTTTAGTTACAAATTCAGTACTATCAGATACAGTTACCCAGTCTCAATAATAGAACTCAGATAGTTCTACAGAACCTAGGACTGTCAGATACAGTCACCCAGCTTAGTACGTAACTCATCTAATTCCATCAGAACCTAGACTATTGGACACAGTCACCCAGTATCAGTTACATTAGTTATACCAGTTATTAGTAACTCATGTTATCAATATTCAGACTCAGTAGTCTATATTACTCACGAAACCAGTCACAGTTACACACTCATATACGTACTTTCACAGTCATGTTATACAATTAGTTAGCATTGTTTATGCATATTGACCCATTGCATTCAACCTACCTCACTTGCATACCAGTACATTCAATTGTACTGACGCATTTGTACTATGGTATTTTTATACCATAGGTTCACAAGCACAAGCTCCAGAGCATCAGTAGCATTCCAGTTTCAGCAGTCAGAGTCAGCAGTGAGTCCTTATCATTCGAGAATGTTATGATTTAATTATTTCATATCTTTAGTACTTAGTTATTTCGGTAGTTATAGTTAGCTGGGGATATGTCCCATCAACTCTTTATTCAGACAATCTAGATGCTTTCAGACTATCGCATGTTCACAGTTATTTTAGTTATTTTGGTAATGATGTACCGCATTTTTAGATGTTATGTTTTATCGTATATTTGAACCTTATGGCCTTTCATCCTTTAATTTTATATTTTTACATCATATTATGCAGTTCATAGTTACAGATATTAGACATGGGTTAGCTTATGGTTCTTCGAGGTCATGAGTACCGTGTAGCATTTCGGGTACCAGATTCGGGGCGTTACACCAGTTAGTCTTCAAAATTTGTCTAATCTAGTATTTTTTTTATTCTTCATTTAAATTGATAGTTTAATATTAAAGGCTAAGAACTAAAAAATTACATTATTTTCACAGATTGGAAGTATGGTGAGTGAAGGTGGAGCATCAAATTAAAATATTTCAATTTTATCTCCAAATGAAGTTGAAACTGTCGTTGAAGTTGAACCTTTGAAGAAAAGAAAGGCCATGGAATCTAGGAAAAAATGTTGGCAATGGCTTGACAAGATCATTGATGAAAAAATTGGAGCTAATAAAGCAAAATATAAGTATTGTGAAAAAAATTATGTTATTGCTTCAAGTGTTAGTGGTACTTCATCGATGAATAATCATATACTAAATTATGTCCTTATCGCCTCAGCATTGGTGTTAAAGATAGTCAAATAAAAGTAGCTTTTCAACCATCTTCCACGGGTGAAAAGGAAGGGCCATTTGGTACTTGGACATTTGATTAAGGACAAAGTAGGAAAGCTTTATCCCAAATGATAATTGCTGATGAGTTGCGATTTACTTTTGTTGAAAAGGAAGGTTTTAAGAATTTCGTAAGAGTCACAGCCCCACACTTTCGTATTCCTTCTCGTAGAACCTTGACAAGAGATTGTTATTAGTTCTATAATAAAGAGAAACAAGTTTTGAAAAAGATTTTCAAATAAGTACGTCCAAAATTTTGTCTTACCATATATACTTGGACGTCGATACAAAAAATTAACTACATATGTCTAACAACTTATTTCATAGACATAAATTGAAAATTGCATAAAAGAGTGATAAATTTCTATTCAATTTTTAGTCATAAAGGTGTTGATATGGCTGCTTCCATTACTAACTATTTTCTTGAATGGGGTTTGGATACCGCTCTTAGTATTACAGTTGATAATGCTAGTTCCAACGACGTTACTGTGATAGAAATGTCTAAACAATTAAATAGTTGGGGAACTAATATAATGGAGGGTCAGCATCTTCATGTGAGGTGTATGACACATATTCTTAATCTTATTGTGCAAGATGGGCTGAAGAAAATTGATAAGTTTGTCAGGTGAGTGAGATAAAATGTAAAGTATGTTAAACAATCTGCTGCTATAGTTAGAAAGTTCAAAGAATTTTGTGAATCTAAAATGATAACTTGCAAGAAATCTTTATGTTTAGATATTCCTACTTGCTGAAACTCTATATACTTGATGCTTGAAACAACACAATATTTTGAGCTTGCATTTGAAAAATATAGTTTCTATGATAATGGTTTTTTGGATTATCTTTGTACCTCTCCTTGTGAAAATGAAACTAATGCATGCCCCTTTACAAGTGAGGATTGGGAAAATATGAGGACAATGGTAAAAACTTTGAAAACTTTTTATGATCTTACTTTGAAAGTTTCTAGTTCAAAATATGTTACTAACAGTGTGCACTTTATGAAAATTATTGAGCTTGATCTGATTTTGAAAGAGATGATAGAAAATGAAGATTTTAATTTGAAAAAAAAATGACAACAAATATGAAGGAAAAGTTCAGAAAGTATCGTGGTGATCCAGAGAAAATGAACAAGATAATCTTTATTCCATCTGTATTAGATTCTCGTAACAAACTAGAATATATTCCTTTTGCAATTGTGGATATGTTTGGAAAAAATTGGGGACAAGTTGTCTGATTCGATAGAGGCATATATGAAGGCGTTGTTTGAGCATTATGTTAAGAAATCAAAAAACTCTTCATCTTTATCTACTTTTTCTTATTCTGTAAATTCTTCATCTGTAAGTGATTATGAAAACTTTCAAAGAAGAGAAATAATGAGAACAAGATAACAATTTGAGAAACATAAAGAAATTAGTGGAGGTTCAAATAGTAAATGTGAGTTGGAAAAATATCTTGCTGAAGAGATTGAGCCAGATTCAAAAAGACTTGATATATTAGGTTGGTGAAAAATTAATGAGTCCAGATTTTCCATTCTCGCTGAGATGACTCGTGATGTTAGCCATTTTCATATTCAGTGTTGCATTTGAATGTAGATTTAGCCCGGGAGGTCGTGTTATTGATCTCTTTAGGAGTTCATTGACTCCTAAACTAGTACAATCTCTTATTTGTCTTTAAGATTGGCTTAGACATGAACTTATTCCAATTAATGTCAAGGAAGATTTAGAGTATCTTGAGCAACTTGAAATTGGTAAGAATTTTATGATTTTGTATTCATTATATTGAAAATGATTTCTTATCTATATTGCATAGGAACTAACAAGTGTGTTATATTTTTTCAAAAATGGCTTGTAGTGAAAGTCTAGCATTGTTGATATGTACTTATTAATAAGCAAATGTGTATTGTGGGTAAGTGTGTTTTTGCGTTCTTTTCTACTTCGACTTTTACTAGTGTCTTGATTTGAAAATTTTCTACATGTGAAGAGTATTGTTAAGTCCAAAATAACTGAAGATCCGCAAGGACTGTTTTAGTCCAAACATTTTGTACCTGGTAGGAAGCATTTTTATTGTTGTGCCAAAACATGGCAGGAGGTTCTTCGATTTTGATTGATCAATTACTAAATTTGACACTTTGCTAAATTCCAAATCTTGCACTAATGGTGCGTGTTATATTCATATCAATTATGTAAAAAGATTATGTGTGATCTAATTCGTCCTACTATTCCATTCATTTCAAGTAACTTTTTACATTTCTTTTCTTTCTAATTTTTCTTTGAATGTTAGCATCCATCATGGTATGTTCTATTGAGTATTGGGGTAAAAATAATTCTAATTGTTGTGCTTCAATAGATTATTATATTCATTATGTATCCATTGTAGATACAGAATTATGTTCATGAATCTGATCTTTCATTCTTTTATGCATTGTAATGCATAATTCTATGCATGAACTTTTTTGTTTTTCTTTCATGTGTTATATTACTGGTCTATATGAAAATGGCCATATAATTAGAACATTTATCATTAACTATAAAGAAATTCTTCCATATAAAAATACTACAACACTGCTTGATAAGCGTCTAGTTGACATCAATGTGCAATGTTGCAAAAATTATTCAACTTACGTGGAGGTATAGAGTAGTGTGTTGAGAGTATTTTGGAGGCAACAAATTCATTAGTTGCTTCTGTATAGTGAACACCATCCTAGCTAATGTTGACATTTCTTTTCTTTCTAAGTTTTTTTTGAATTGTTAATTTGTTACTGTTTTGAATGTTGTCGCTAGGACAGATTGTAAAGTTCTTGTATGTTGATGTTATAAAGTTTGAACTCACAACAGCTTTTCTTTGATTGTAGATGACTGTTGTGATTGTTTTATGGGCTATGGACCGATGGCCGTTTTTGTGCACTGAGATAGCTGTTTTATGGACTGATGGTAGTGGTTGTTTTGTAGTTTTATGGACAGCTGTGCTGTTTTATGGACTAGTTTATGAACTTTTTTAATGTTTCATGGACTGTTTTAGTGACTCAAATATTTTTGGCTACTTTAGACTATTTCTGAAGAAACAGTTTATGGCAGTTCTTATATGGACTGTTTATACGACTTTATTGATGTTTGTGGATTGATTATGCAAACTTATGCATGATGAAGTTATATATTATATTAAACTTATGGTTATATCATTTAATTTCATTCGTGTTGATCTATTTATAGTTATTTATATTTGAGAATGAAAATTAGGTTTGAAAAAAATTATTTTAAAAAAAAATCATCAATTTTAAATGTCCAGTCATGACAAAGAGAGGTTCACTACTTTAATCTTCAAAATCGAAATAAAAATTTGAAATAACTGAACCAAATTTATAGAAATCAAAGCGAATCAGATTTATTTCAATTTGGTTACGGTTATCATTTTTATCAATCCGAAAATTAAAAAAATGAACCGATATTAAACTATTAAACCGAATACCCACCCCTTCACTCGGGTTAGTTTCCATTATGTTAGTGGGAAATTTTGGGGATTTTGTTAGTTACATATTTTGTGGACTTGTTAAATTTAAATTTTTTTTAATTGAATAGATACACTAATACCCTATCTTTTCAGTAATAACCAACATTAGTTAAAAAAATTAATCCACGTATAAAAAATGCCCCACGCAAAAATACCTAACCACCCACGTATAACTTTTGTGATTTTAATTTTTTAAAAAAATAATTTAATAAGCTCTAATATATTAAAAAAAAAAAAAACCTTATCTTTTTATATTACAAAAGCAAAAAATGATGGAAATTATGTACTATAAGATTTGTACATAATCTTATGTAGATATGAAAACTGAAATAAATTGATGGTTGCTGTTGCTATATAATTGTGGTTATGGTGCAATTTTTTTTCCAAATATCTTGAAAATAAATAATGAATTTTTTTATTTTTATTGGTTATTTGTCGAAGTTTTATAAGACCCTATTTTTATGGTATTTTAATTATTTTGTAATTTTTGTTAATTCAAATCACTTGCTCTTTCGATTTTTGGGTAGCATTCAAAAAATGGAACGAATTTACGGTGTTCATAGTTCCTATCGAAATTGGTTATTTTGTAGATGACTTTTATTTATATTAATAAAAATAATCTTTTTAAAAATTGAATTAAAATATATAACTAATTGTACGTTTAAGCCTTAATACATAGATATTTTGAAAAGATCAAGATTTTTTATAAAATAATAATAATAATAATAATAATAATAATAATAATAATAATAATAATAATCCATGTCCCTTGTCGTTTTATATTTTTAACTTGTGGGTTTTTTATCAATTGATAGTTTTTAGAATTTTAAATTTTCAATTTTAGGCTTGTGCGTTTTTTTTTTTTTTTTGGTAAAATGACTGTTTGAAGAGTTTTAATATTTTGCTTTTCTTTTTCTTCATTCGACAATTTTTATTTATTAGTGTAATCAATTTTGATAAAATAAATAAATGAATAAATGGGAAATGATATTTTTAGTCTCTAAGTTATTGCGTTATTTCAATTTCAGTCCTTGTAATATCCGACAAAGGACTTTACAACACCATGCAAACAAAAAGTAAGAGCAAAAAGAGTTAATAATAAAATAAGAAAGAAAACTTTTAACCTTTAATTAAGCAACATAGACCATTTTGATCTCAAGCTACGGATCTCATCAAATTAAATGAAATGATAACACAATTTTTCTTTTGCATGATAGTTGTTTAAATATTAAATAATTAATTGAAGGTTAAAGGAGTCCTTATTAATAGTTATCATCTCATTTAATTTGATGATAGTTGTTAGCCAGGGATTAAAATAGCACACATTATTTAAATGAAGATTAAAAATGTCTTGTCAAATATCACAAGGATTGAAATTAGAATAATATGATAATTTAGGGACTAAAAGTGTCATTTCCTCGTTAATAAAAGAGGTCATAAATCATGTGTTTGCATAATTAGAAATTTATTAAGATTATTTTTTTAGGAAATAACATAAAGGGCACATAAAACGTGGTTTCGTAATCACTTTTTTTAAAATAATATTTTTTTACACTTAAGGGGACATCAAACGAATATTTCTATAATTTAAACAATGTCTGGTTTTTAAAACTTAATGAGCTTTAAAAAAAATTGGGTTTTGATGAGAAGAATGTGGTAACTTTCCAATTTTGATTTAGGATACATTTAAAAAAATATTTTTAAAATTACATTAAAAATTGCTACTAACTAATATTGCGTAATAAATTAACTTGTCCTGGAAAGTTACACGTGTAAATTTTATAGTATGTTTCTTGGCAATTTTATAAGCAAAACTTTCTTGCTTCTATATTTATAATATATCTATATCTATATCTATATATATTACTAGTATACGTACCTGCGTGATGAACGAATAATATTAAAGTATTAATTATTTCATATTGGAATGTTCATCTGAGCATGTTAAATCATATTACCTCAAAAAAAAAAAGTTCAAGTATCATATCATTTCTCAATAAAATGAGAAAAAATAAAAATGTACCCTCACCCCTACTCACCTCCACCTCCGCCCACCCTCCCCCTTCAAATTTTTATAATAAAAAGAAATTTTATCCCCCTTCCACCCACACACACCACTCCTCCATCCTCTGACACCCCACCTATAATTAAATTCATATGAAAAAAAATTATGTAACTGTACAAAAACATATATATGTTTCGTATTTTTTATCAATAATATTATTCACATTTTAAAAGTATTAGATTGTTAATACTTTTCCTCCACCCATCCACCACCACCACCACATCCCACATCTAATCAAATCTATGTGAGAAAAAAATAAAAACGTAATTGCAAAATAAGTTTTAATGTTTCGTATTTTTTTTTATTATATTGTTTACAATAATTTAAAGATTTCATATTGGCAAAAACAACTTATATTTTTATTCTACCATCTTTCCATCTCTTCCGTTTAAAATTTATAAATAATAATATGTGTATTATCTAATTTATATTCTCAAAAATCCCCTCCCCCCCCCCCACACACACACAAAAAACCTTGGTGTATAATTTTTTTTATTGTATTTAATTATCTTAATTTTTTCTAATTTGACTTTGAATGAAATTATTTCTTATGTTATAAGCATAAGTAATTGAGTTTTCTTTTCTCTTATCTCAAAATATAAAAACTAGAATAGATAAGTCTTGTTATGCCAAAATAAACAAAAGATAGATTAGAAGAATACTCTAAAATAATCTAATATATTAAAAGTGGTTATAATTAAAAATTAAAGTTAAGCACTTTCACATCTAGAGATATATAATTTTTTTCTCATATTCTTATTTTTTTACTCAAGATTCAAAAATATTATTAATTTATCCTAAAAATTAAAAGAAATTTCATAATGCATGTAAAATTCTTGAATATTATTTTGAATATGAATTTTAAAAGAATAAGTAAAATCATAATTTAATCGATGAAAAAGAATTTTAATGTGCAACTACGTAGATTATACTTAATTATATTCTAAGCTATAATATTAAAAAAATATTTTTAGACTATGATTTAACATTTTATTTTTTTCAATAAAAAATTTAAGCGATAAAAATTATTAGCATAAGAAACTATCATTATAAAAAATTTAAGTTGTTGCTTGTGTTTTAGTCATCATGATTTCTTCTTTTTTTTTTCCTTAACTTTATCTATTAGAATTTTGAATATATATGTAATGTTATCTATAGCATGACCCTTCTTAGCATCAAGATATTATCATCTCACGTTCAAATAGAAATATATAAGCTATCACAACTTAAATTTTATCTAGTATTTAAAATTGTTTAAATCTAATTTCCATTTTTAGATGAAAAAAATTATCAAAAAAATTAAAAAATATTTGACAATAATATAATTATGCAATATTGACTTAACTTGTGTACTGTGTACATATGTTAAATAATTAACTAAATATTTAAAAGTGATAAATCTAAACCTAATAAATTAAATGATTGATGTAGAATTTCAAACTTGAACTTATAATATTTAAGTTATGAATTCACCTCTAATGGATGTTGTAAATAACCTATTATAATAGAGAAAAGTTATATTTATGTAAAAAGTTTTTGCAATAACAATGTGTATATGTAATATATAGGTTAAACTAAAAGTGCATGAAAACAATAAATGCTAAGATAATCTTATTTCTCAAAAATAAATAAGACTAATTAAATTATATATATGCTGTCAAATCAACAATATGACTTTTAAGAAAAAAAATCATAACTCTTGATATATTTGTAATTTGCGTGAATTAATCAAGATCTAGCAATAATGCATCATCTTTGCAATATAGATTATCATTTTTATTAGTTTCAAACTTACGGCAAATAAGATGCCATAAGTTATCCCTATTGAAATTAAATGTGTGAATAACATTAAATTTGATTGGTGTTTTAGTATATTTTGTTAATCCTGAAATATGTAAAAAAATCTCACCGTATTATATTAAATAATTAAATTGTCACATAAAATAGAAACACAAAAAATACTATGAGCGTTTATTTTTAAAAGAAATAATTATATAAAAATAATAACAAAAGTTATGTTTAAAAAGAGTCAATTTAATTTCTCAATTAAAGGTAGTCTTGTTTTTTATTTACGTAATAAAGTTTATTTTTATCAGAAATCAAACAAACTGAAAAAATTACTTGTATTCAAGCTTAGATATAGTGAAAATAGATTAGACCGTAATAGCACCATCAATCATCTGCATAAAAAAATAAAAATATAAAATTACTAAAAAAAAATAAAGAATATGAAGAATGTAATAAATAAATTTATGAATAAATTTAATGATCAATAACAAAGAAGGAGAAGAAAATTTAATATTATATATCATTGCAAGAGAGTTTAAGAAGTTAGAAATTTATTCCAACTCAAATTTATTTAAATTCAAATTAAATATCATATCAGTTTGTTATAAGAAGATTAAAAAATTAATTGGATAAATATAAATGTAAAAAAAAAAATGCAAAAATTTTTAGTTCCTATTAAGGTGGAGGATATGCTACAAAAACAAACCTTCACACCAAGTAAACAACTATTTTTAATTCAAATTTCAAAGTAATTTTTATCAGGTAATTGGGGATAAAGCACGCCTAGGTTAGTTTTTGTTGTCGTTTTTTTTTAATTTATTATTATTATTATTATTATTATTATTATTATTATTATTATTATTATTATTATTATTATTATTATTATTATTA
>NW_025833317.1:22289-22688 GCF_002878395.1 Capsicum annuum | reverse complement strand
ATTATTATTATTATTATTATTATTATTATTATTATTATTACTGCTACGTACTTTTTGGTTCGTTAGCATATTGCCACGACCACTATTTCAATATTTATCAATTTATTATTATTATTATTATTATTATTAATACTACTACTAAACATAATCTGCACTACTATTACTACAACTATTTTCGTACTATTATTTATTATTGTTTTATTACGTTTTTATTTTTTCAATTAATTTTTAAATAAATAATAATTAGATGTATTTTATAACATTTTAATGTTAAAAAATATAAATTTATAAAAGAATAAAAGTCTATTTAGAACTCTTCAACCATGAGTTTTTATTTTTTTACTAATGTTTTTTTTTTTTAATAAAGGGTGATGTATTTTTAAATTCAAATACTTTCAA
>NW_025833317.1:0-19289 GCF_002878395.1 Capsicum annuum | reverse complement strand
AATAATGTAATAAAAAATTTGAATTATTTGAATATTAAAATGCATTATGCTTTATTTTTTAAAAAAATCATTAGCTTAAAAATAGAAATTCATGGTTGAAGAGTTCTAAATAGACTTCTACTCTTTTATAAACTTATCTCTTTTAAAATTTAAGTTATATAAGATATTTAAATATAATTTATTTAAATATTAAATTAAATATGAAATTATAATAATAATAATAATAATAATAATAATTAGAGTTTTAAGGAAACGTGCAAAAATATTGCGCCCATTATAGTTTTGTGTTAATGTTAAATTTACCATTGAATTTTTTTTTTTAAAAAAAAAAAACATGCAAAAAAAAAAGGTTAAACTATCAAAAGATAATTAGATCAATAAATTGTTAATTTTAAATTAAAAATAATTATAAAATAAAATTACATATTAGAAATAGATAGTTATCACATTAAAAAGTTCTAATTGGACTCGTATCAATTTTTGAATTGAAAGATTGGGTATTTGAATTTTAAATACATTATCCTTTTAGTAAAAAGATTTTCATTATCTTAAAAATAACAACCCATAATTGAAGAGTTCTAATAGATATTTGTTATTTCAAACTTATATCTTTAAAATTTAAATGCTAAAAAATATATTTAAATATGATCTTATTGTTGGACAGTAAAATTCTCGAGATCAAAAATAATAATCGAGACAAGAAAAATACTACAACAGTCAATTTTTTTATTTCAACGTGAGTGTGACAATCTCTATGAATCCTCTTATTCGCCTTTACAAATGTAAATTCAAGGGCTTTGAGCTTGATCTTGAACTTGATGGATTTGATCTTGACTTGTGCTTAAATCCAAGGGCTTTATAGCTTGTTCTTGAATCTTGCGGTCTTGATCTTGAACTTGAACTTGATTTGTAAATTTAGTGCATTTGATCTTGCCTTATGCTTGGATCCAAGAGATTTGTAGCTTGTTCTTGAATCTTGCGATCTTGATCTTGAATCTTGATTTGCGGATTTAAGGAACTTGATCTCGACTTGTACTTGAATTCAAGGACCTTTGAGCTTGTTCTTGAATCTTGTAGTTTTGATCTTGAATCTTGATGGAATCTGTGGCGTTTGGTCCTCTTTTCTAAATTATGAGGCCCCTATTTATAGTTGTGAAAAGGGAAGAGTCGTGGTGAAGGTGAATTTCTTTGGGCCAATCAGATTTAAGTGACATGGTCATGATAAATATGAACTTTCTTTGACCAATCATATTTAAGTGACTTGACACCTCTTATGGGTTTTTAATTCACAAGGACTGCCGCATCATTTTGACACAATCACATTGGCTCCTTCATATGACTTGGCATACCACATCATTTGATATGTGGCGCCAAATTGGGCCTCTAAAATATGATGACATCTTGGGCTTGCTAAAGTGGGATTAGTTATTTGTAGCCCAAACTAATATGATGTCATCTTGGGCTTGCTAAAGTAGGCTCAGTCATTTGTAGCCCAAATCAATGGGCTAGCCTAGTAAAACTTGGATTTTAATTAAATTCATACATATTTGGACTTAAATAATTAGTCAAATAATATTAATCACCATTATTTATTTGGGATCAATATATTTTGAATTTAATATAATCTGAATTTCGTACAGATTTTAATTTGATAAAATTTTATGGCCTACAAAATGCCCCCTACTTTAAGGTCGGTCGAGTGTATACTTAGAAACTAGACATGAAGTATGATTATTTAAACATGTTTCCCTCGTAACGACCTAAAAATTGTATGAAATATGTGAAATTTATGATTTTATGTGATTTGACTGTTTTATCCCTCCCCGTAGTTGCATTAGGATATTTTTGGGGTGTGGGAGTGAATGGCATGATTTTCGATGCATTTTGGTATCATTTATGCAATATTGTAGGTTTTGATGGCTTAAAGAGCCTTAATTTGGACTTATGTAGATATCTTTTGATCCGTGCAATGGATGGCCAAACGGACTGTGCCAGCAGCTCCGGAATATTGATTTTAGGCTAGGTATAACTTTGGTTTGGGTCCCGGTGTACCCGAGCTTGTTTCGACCTATTGATCGGAAAGTTGAAAAATTGAAAATATGAGAGTGGAACCCACATTTGATCGAAATGACCTCGGATGGAAAATCCAATTTCTCCAGAAGATTCAGAATGTCGATTTTAGGGTGTTAGCATATTTGGTATGATTTTATGGGTTTTAAATCTCATTTCGACCCTCGATTTGAAAAATTATAATTTCGAGTTTCAGGGATCAACTTTATGAAAACGATATTTTTTGGGAAATCTGATATCGCCAACGCGTCCGGTGCGTCAAATTTAGTGTGGTTTTATAGTTTATTTGTATAAAACAAACTCCAAACGAATTTCGGGCACTCCGTGGAAGTCCGAAGTGGACTTTAACCAAAGAAAAAAAAAACTGCAGCTTTTTTGGTTATTTCAATGCAGATTTTCTGCACTTGTAAATAGTTTTGGGTTCATTTTGCTCATTTTTCATCTTGCCTCTTGAGAGTTAAACCCTAAATAGTTTGGGAGCTGAAAAGTGAAGCTTTTGGGAGCTTGGAAAACTAGATTAACACCCTTTTCTTGGTTTTATTACGGATTAAAGGTAAAAATTCACCATTTTCTTAGTAATTTCTTGATAAATTTCTCAAAACCCCAAAAATCTTAGAGCATGATTTTAAATCCAAATTCAATCTTTTTCACTTGAATAATATTTTTATCTTATAATTACTAGTTTTTCATCAATTTAACTTTCAAAATAACTCTGATTCTTGATTTTAACCCGGATTTCAAAGATTTTACCCCGTAAAGCTCAAAAATAGTTTTTCTTCGATTTGAACTTCATTTTTGACTCGATTTAACGGGTTTTCAGCTGCAGATTCCTAAAAATATGAGAAACATGTTTTTAAAATAAAGTTTCGATTTTGCCTTTCTTTTTTGGAAACCAATTTTGGGAGTCCGTTTTGACCCCGAACCAAAAGTAGTCAATATGGATGTCGTTGATTTTGTCTTGATGTGTAGATTTATATTTGATATTTTTAGTGGAGTTCGAGATTGTTCATAAAAAGTAAGGTTGCGGGTTCAAGTGTAGTGAACCGATTTTGGCTTTCGAGGTAGGTTACAACTTAACTCTTTCAGACTAGGAGGGGTAGTAAATGATAAAAAAAAATTCACGTTAAGGGTGGGAACTAATCATGAAAAATGATTATCTATGTTTTGTGCCCGTGTAGGGGCGTATATGTGATGTAATTATCGAAATTAAGATATTATGTGATATGTTTGACCGTGTGGGGTCCTATGTGATATTGATAGCCTTGAATGTATGTGAACAATTGTATTGTGTTATTTAATGTGGTACCATTGGTGTATTGTGATTATATTCAAACTTTATTGGCATATGAGACATATGAAAATTCATGGATAAAACGAAAATAATAAGTGATATTGGCTCATGTGGTTAAGTGAATGTATCATTATGGTTGGTTGGGGAAATATATCATGTGATTGGTCATGAAAATACTCATTGTGATTGGTTGTGAGCATTACATCTTCATATCATGCTCATTCATAAAACATTGGTACCACCGTTGCAATATCTGAGAAACACTGGCAACACCTTTTAAAAAAATATTGTAACACCTTATAAAAATCTTTTCGAGGGATATGCCGAAAAGGAGATATGAGATATGTGGATTGTATACGGGTTGACGAACCCCATTGATCCTACGTAGGGAAGCTTTTAACTCCGTAGGTGTATACGGGGATTGTGCGATGATCCCGGAGCTTGTGTGATGACCTCGTGCATTATCATCATAATCACCATCATCATATATATTGCACTTAATTTATTGAGTTTATGTTGTGTTGTATTTCCTTATTGACTTGTCATCTATGTATTTGTCTTGCCTTCCTTTACTTGTATTTGATGATTTTGTATCTACATGTTCTCTCTTGTTCTATTTATATGTGACATAATGTATACTTCTGTTCTATACCTTGGTGTGTTGTTGAAATATATGTGAGATATATTAGAACTGTTAGTGTAAGCGGTGTGGGCTACCGTTGTGGGATATTTTCTGATTGCAGGTGACATCCCCTTAGTGTAAATTTTGTATGCTTTATTTACTACTTCACTTGGTCGGCCTATGATACCTACTGAGTATTAGTGGATCGTACTCATGCCTACTGCACCCTTTTGGTGTAGGTCTTAGGTCGAGTTTGCCTCAGCTTGATTGACTCGGGCGATTGTTGGAGCTTCTAAGGTAACGGTTGGACATTCATGCGTCTGAAGTTCACCTCTATCTTTCTATAGTTATTATGTCTTTATTAGTATTCAGAGACAGTTATTATTTCTTTGTGGTTATTTTTTTGATGCATTTGACTCTTGGATTGTATTAGTAGTTCTTACACTATTGACTCCTGGTTTTGGGCATGATTGGTATTTTGGATAAGTTCTTTCCACATTGTTATGATTACTTATATTGTTCGGATTCGTTCTAGAAGCTTTACCATGGGATATTTCTGTCTTTTATTCTTTTTGTATCAATTTAGGTGATAGGCTTTTTTGTCAAGGTACACCACGGCAAGTTCTATTATGACCTTTATTTTTGGGTTATGAAATAGTATTAGAGCAGCCAAGTTTCATTGGTCTAAACAGTGTAAGAACGGAATGTCTAATAGAGTCTCACTGATCGGTACGTAGACGTTCGTATCTATCTTCAAGAGGATATAGGATGTCTTTAGGAAACTTTCCTCATTTTATTCCTTATCATATAAATTCTTTCACATCTTGTGTTCTGAGTTGTGTTGCTTTCTTTCTACGCGGATGATGTGGCTTATACTACATATTAGTTGAGAGATGTTGTGAGAAATTAGTGGATATCATTTTTCGATTATAGGCTTATTGATGCTTCTGAGTTGTCATAGGATCGGTTTGTTAATGCCTTTCTAGAGAGATTTGTGCCTTTCAATTGTGAGATCTTATGTGGGACGAGTTTAATCATTTGGAGAAGGACTCCATGACAATTTTTGAGTATAAGGCATGCTTTCATACCCTGTCCAGATATTTCTATAATAACTTTTCCATCGAGTTTAGAAAGGTTAGAAAGTTTGTGAAGGGTTTGGATATTTCTCTTTAGTTGGCTACATCTCAGATGATTATGCTTGGAGCTCCTCTTTAAAGTATTGTGGATCACGGTAAGATGATAAAGGGTATTATTAGTGCATCTTAGGGAGGCACCAAGAAGGAACGACATTTTAGTGAGTTCAGGAGTCAGACCTCTCAAGGCAGAGATTTTAGAGGATCTCGTGGATACCATGGTAGGCCAGTGCAGGTGATTTTATAGAGTTTAGCTGGTGGATCTTCTAGTTCAGCATTTTAGGGTGGCCGTTCGGGCTCAGTTGTACTTTCTCTTGTTGAGATTGGTCGTAGAAGTTGTTATGTGTGTGATGAGATTGGCCATATAGCCAAGGAATGTTCTCGTCATGTGGTTAGAGCTATTTCTATTTCAGCTGTGAGAGGTAGGTATTCTACCAAAGTTGCAAGAGGTAAGAATAGTAGAGCCTGTGTTGGTGGTTGTGGGGTTACTTAGCCAGTTGGTAGTGATGGATAGTGTTATGCTATACCAGCTATACTTGAGGAAGAGACTTTTGATGCTATGATTACAGGTACCTTCCTTATTTGTTTCAGACTTGCATATGTATTATTTGATCTCGGATCAACTTTCTCCCATGCATCTGTGTATTTTGCTTTGGGTTTTGATTTTGTTACTGAGCCTCTTTCCATGCCTATCTGTGTATCTACCCTGGTAGGTAATTCTTTAGTGGTGGATCGGGTACATCGATATTGTGATATGACTTTTACCAAGCATGATACTTTGATAAACTTACTTGTGTTAGATATGATCGATTTTGATATTATTTTGGGTATGGATTGGTTGTCTTCTTATCATGCTATGTTAGATTGTTATACCAAGACTGTAACTTTAGCTTCGTCAGATGTGCCAAGGATAGCTTGGAAGAGTAAACTTCATTCGGGCCCTAAAAGGCTTATATCTTATATTCAGGTTCGTAAATTAGTTAAGAGGGGATAGTTTTCTTACTTGGCCCATATTCGTTACACCAATGTTGTTTCACCTCTCTCCTTGGATTCTGTCTGTGTTGTCCGTGAATTTATAGATGTGTTCCCTACGGACTTACCTAGTATGCCTTCTAATCGAGATATTAATTTTATTATTGATGTTGAGTCGGGCACTAAGCCCATTTTTATTCCTCCTTATAGGATGGCCCCAGTAGAGCTGAAGGAACTAAAGGATCGATTACAAAAGTCGTTGGATAAGAGATTTATTTGACCTAGTATTTTACCTTGGGGTGCGCCTGTCTTATTTGTGAAAAGAAAGGATGGGTCTATGTGGATGTGTATTAATTATTGGCAGCTGAATAAGGTGATGGTTAAGAATAAGTATCCTCTTTCTCGCATCGATGATTTATTTGATCATCTTCAGGGTGTTGCGGTGTTTTAAAGATTGATTTGAGGTCTATTTATAACTAGTTGAGGACTAGAGCTTCGGATATTCCGAAAACTGCTTTTCAGGCTTGATATGGTCATTATGAGTTCTTAGTCATGCCTTTTTAGTTTACCTATGCCCCTGCCGCATTCATGGAGTTAATGAACTAGGTGTTTTGACCGTATCTTGACTTTTTGGTTATGGTATTTATAGATGATATCTTGGTTTATTCCAAGAATAAGGTTGAGCATGAGGATTATTTGTGGATTAGGCTTTAGAGATTGAGGGATAAGAAGTTGTATGCGAAGTTATCTAAGTGCGAGTTTTAGTTAGAGTTAGTTTCTTTCTTGGATCATGTGATGACTAACAAAGGTATTATGGTTGATCCAGCTAAGGTTGTAGCAGTTTGTGATTACGCTAGACCTACTTCGCCTACCAAGATTTTGGAGTTTTATTGTGTTGGTTGGGTATTATTAGTATTTTTTTGAAGGTTTCTCTTCCATTACAGCTCCGTCGACCAAGTTGACTCAGAAGAAGAATTCCTTCCAGTGGTATGATGTTGTGAGGTGAGCTTTCAAAAGCTTAAAGATTTGTTGACTTCAACTCCTATATTGGCTTTGCCCAAGGAGGGCGTGGGCTTTATTGTCTTTTGTGATACTTCAGGTGTTGGGTTAGGTGTTGTGTTGATGCAGGAGGGCAAGGTAATTGTGTATGCATCTTGTCAAGATTTGAGCCTCATGAGAGGAATTATCTTACTCATGATTTAGAGTTGTGTGCAGTTCTGTTTGCCTAGAAGTTGTGGAGGCACTACTTGTATGGAGTTCATTGTAAGATCTTCTAAGATCATTGTAGCCTTTAGTACTTCTTTACTAGAGAGATCTTCATATGAGGCAGCGTCATTGGCTTGAGTTTCTTAAGGATTATGACTTGACTTTTCTCTACCATCAGGGCAAGGCTAATGTGGTTGCGGATGGCTTGAGCTGAAAGTCGACTAGCATCGGTGGCTTGGTGCATCATTTGACTTAGGAGAGGCCATTGGCCTTAGAGGTTCATTCTTTGGCTAACCCGATGGTTAGGCTTTATATTTTGACATCGGGGCATGTTTTGGCATTTATGGAGGCTAGATCATCTTTGATAAAGTAGATTCAAGCTCATCAGTTAGATGATGTTAGATTGAGGTTGCTTTGAGATAAGGTGTTGAGTAGGAAGGTTAGGGAAGCCTCACTTAATTCAGATAAAGTTTTTTTGAGGATTGGGGGCTGAGTTTGTGTGTCGAGAGTGGTGATTGGATTAGGTAGATCTTGGAGGAGGCCCATTGTTCCAGATATTCCATCCATCCAGGTGTTTCTAAGATGTATAGTGATTTGAGACAACACTACTTGTGGGTTGGTATGAGGCAGAATATAGCAGATTTTTTGGCTCATTGCCTATGTTGTCAGCGGGTGAAGGCCAAGTATATAAAACCCGGTGGTTTGCTTTAGAGTTACCCATTCTCGAGTGAAAGTGGGAACAGATCACTATGGACTTCGTGACTGGGTTTCTTTATACTTCTCTTGGTTTTGACAGTGTTTGCGTCATCATGGATCGATTGACCAAGTCAGCTTATTTTATTCCGATTTAGGTCTCATTCAGTGCTGATAGGTTAGCCCATATATTCATTCGTAAGATTATGCGTCTGCATGGTGCATCAGTGTCCATTATTTCAGATCGAGGTTTTGTGTTCACATCTCACTTTTGGAAGACTTTTCAGGATGAGTTGGGTACTCAGGTTGATCTTACCACAGCGTTTCACCCCCAGACTGATGGCTAGCCAGAGCAGACCATCCAGGTTTTGAAGGATATGCTTCATGCATGCGAAATAGATTTTGGTGGCCAGTGGGAGCAACATTTGGCTTTAGCAGAGTGGCTCTTTTTGAGACGTTGTATGGTAGGCGTTGTTGCTCCTCAGTAGGTTGATTTGATATTTCAGAGGTGAGACCTCAAGGTACGGACTTGCTTCATGAGTCGTTGGATAGAGTTTGGGTGATTAAGGATAGACTTAGAACGGTTCAGAGTAGGCAAAAGTGTTATGCTGATCGTAGACTTCGTGCCTTGAGATTTGGTATAGGTGATCATGTTTTCCTTCGAGTTTCACTCATGAAGGATGTGATGAGGTTTGGGAAGAAGCAAGCTTAGCCCCAGGTATATTGGTCTATTTGAGATTCTACAAACTATTGGTGATGTGGATTATGAGTTTGTTTTGCCACTTGATCTATCAACTATTCGTCTAGTTTTTCATATTTCTATGTTTCGATTCTATATTCCTGATGAGTCTCATGTTATTCGTTTGGAGTCGGTTCAGTTAGATGAGCGGTTGTCCTTTGTAGAGATGCCGATTTTCTTCTTAACTAGCGATGTTAGGCGGTTGCGCTCTAGAGTGATCCCTATGGTTAAGGTCCAGTGGTGACATCAACTTGTAGATGAGGCTACTTCAGAGGTTGAGTCTGATATACGTAGTTCCTATCCCCAGCTTTTCATTGGTTCAGGCATTTCCTTGTCTTAGTTCGAGGATGAACTAGATTTTAGTGGTGGATGATGTAACGACCTAAAAAATTGATGAAATATGTGAAATTTGTAATTTTATCTAATTTGACTATTTTACCCCTCCCCGTACTTGCATTATGATATTTTTAGGGTGTGGGAGTGATTGGCATGATTTTCTATGCATTTTGGTTTCATTTATGCAATATTGTGGGTTTTGATGGCTTAAAGAGCCTTAATTTGGACTTATGTGGATATCTTTTGATCCGTGCCACGGATGGATGAACGGACTACGCTAGGAGCTTTGGAATATGGATTTTAGGCTAGGCAGACCTTTAGTTCAGGTCCAGGTGCACCCGAGCTCATTTTGACCTATTGATCGGAAAGTTAAAAAATTAGAAATATGGGAGTGGGACCCACATTTGATCAAAACAATCTCAGATGGAAAATCCAACTTCGCCAGCAGCTCCAGAATGTTAATTTTAGGGTGTTAGCATATTTGGTATGATTTTACGGGTTTTAAATCTCATTTCTGCCCTCGATTTGAAAAATTATAATTTTGAGTTTTTGGGGTCAACTTTATGAAAATGATGTTTTTTGGAAAATATGATATCGCCAACGCGTCTGGAGCATCGAATTTAGTACAGTTGCATAGTTCGTTTGCACAACTCGGACTCTGAACGAATCTCGGGCACCCCATCGAAGTCCGGAGTGGACTTTAACAAAAAAAAACCGCAACTTTTTTGGTTATTTCAGTGCAGATTTTCTGCACTTATAAATAATTTTGGGTCCATTTTGCTCATTTTTCATCTTGCCTTTTGAGAGTTAAACTCTAAATAGTTTAGGAGCTTAAAAGTGAAGCTTGTGGGAGCTTGGAAGTTAGATTAACACCTTTTTCCTGGTTTTATTACGGATTAAAGGTAAAAATTCACCATTTTCTTAGTAATTTCTTGATAAATTTCTCAAAACCCCAAAAATCTTAGGGCATGATTTTAAACCTAAATTTTACTCATTTTCACTTGAATAATATTTTTATCTTATAATTACTAGTTTTTCAGCAACTTAACTTTCAAAACAACTCCGATTCTTGATTTTAACCTAGATTTCAAAGATTTTACTCGGTAAAGCTCAAAAATAATTTTTCTTTGATTTGAACTCCATTTTTGACTCGATTTAACTTGGGTTTTCAGCTGCAGATTCCTAAAAATATGGAAAATATGTTTTTGACATAAAGTTATGATTTTGCCCTTTTGTTTGAAAACCCATATTGAGAATCTGTTTTGACACCGAATCAAAAGTAGTCAATATGGGTGTCGTTGATTTTTTCTTGACGCATAGATTTCATATTTGATGTTTTTAGTGGAGTTTGGGATTGTTCGTGTAAAGTAAGGTTGCGGGTTCAAGTATAGCAGACCGATTTTGGCTTTCAAGGTAGGTTATGGCTTAATTCTTTCGGACTGGGATGGGTAGTAAATGATGATACAAAATGCACGTTAAGGGTGGGAACTAATCATGATAAATGGCTATCTATGTGTTGTGTCCGTGTGGGGGCGTATATGTGATGTAATTGTCGAAATTGAGATATTATGTGATATGTTTGACCTTGTGGGGTCCTATGTGATATTGATAGCCTTGAATATATGTGAACAATTGTATTGTGTTGTTTAATACGGTACTATTGATGTATTATGATTATATTCAGACTTTATTGGCATAAGAGACATGTGGAAATTCATGGATGAAACGAAAATAATAAGTGATATTGGCTTATGTGGTTGTTGGAATGTATCATTGTGCTTGGTTGTGGAAATATATCATGTGATTGGTTGTGAAAATACTCATTTTGATTGGTTGTGAGCATTACATCTTCATATCATACTCATTCATGAAACAATGATACCACCGTGGCAACATCTGAGAAACACTGGAAACACCTTTTAAAAAAATATTGTAACACCTTATAAAATCCTTTCCGAGGGATATGCTGAAAAGGAGATATGAGATATGTGGATTATATACAGGTTGATGAACCCCTCCATGGGCCTACGTAGAGAAGCTTTTGTTCCGTAGGTGTATACGGGGATTGTACGATGATCCTGGAGGTTGTGCGACGACCTCGTGCATCATCATCATTATCATTATCATATACATTGCACTTACTTTATTGTGTTTATGTTGTGTTTTATTGCCTTATTGACTTGTCATCTATGTATTTGTCTTACCTTCCTTTACTTGTATTTGATGAGTTTGTATCTACATGTTCTCTCTTGTTTTATTTATATGTGACATAATGTATATTTCTGTTCTATACCTTGGTGTATTGTTGAAATATATGTGAGATATATTAGAAGTGTTAGTGCAAGTGGTGTGGGCTACCATTATGGGATATTTTCTGATTGCAGGTGACGTGCCCTTAGTGTATATTTCGTATGCTTTATTTACTACTTTTCTTGGTCGGCCTATGATACCTACTGAGTACAAGTGGAGTGTACTCATGCCTACTGCGCCCTTTCAGTGCAGGTCTTAGCTGAAGTGTGCCTCAGCTTGATTGACTCGGGCGATTATTGGAGTTTCCAAGATAACGGTTGGACATTCATACGTCCAAAGTTCACCTCTATCTTTCTATAGTTATTATGTCTTTATAAGTATTCGGAGAGAGTTATTATTACTTTGTGGTTATTTTTATGATGCATTTGACTCTTGAATAGTATTAATAGTTCTTTCACTATTGACACCTGGTTTTGGGCATGATTGGTATTTTGCATAAATTCTTTTCGCATTGTTATGATTACTTATATTGTTCAGCTTCGTTCTAGAAGTCTTACCGTGGGATATTTCTATCTTTTCTTCTTTTTGTATAGTTTAGGTGATAGGCTTACTTATCAAGGTACGCCACGACAAGTTTCATCATGACCCTTATTTTTGGGTCGTGACATCCCTCGTGCTTCAAAAATTTTCATACATATGAATACCTCATTCATTAGTTGAGACAATTAAAGTTGAACCATATTGATATTGGCTCTTAAAAAAAGTCTCTTATTATTTTTTCTCTTGAAAGTAAGACCCATTGGTGAGGCATGATAACCAATTTCAAATAAATTTTGAAAAACTTTTTTCTTTACCACCTTACTTAACCAGGAGTAAAACTCTTTCAATTTGAATTTACATTAGAGAAGGAAACAACCTTCAATTTGAATTTGCATGGGAGAAGAAAACAACCTCCAATTTGAATTTGTATTGGAAATGAAAACTCTTCCAATTTAAATTTGTAGTGGAAAAGGTAACGACCTCCAATTTGAATTTGTATTGGAGATGAAAACTCTTTCAATTTGAATTTGTATAGGAGAAGAAAACAACTTTCAATTTGAATTTGTATTAGAGATGGAAACTCTTCCAATTTGAATTTGTATGGAAGAAGGATACAACCTCCAATTTGAATTTGTGTTGGAGATGGGAACCCTTCCCATTTGAATTTGTATGGAAGGAGGAAACAACCTCCAATTTGAACTTGTATTGGAGAATGAAACATCTATCCTACAACTCTATAAAAGGATGTAGGTTCCTCATTTTTTCTGTACAGATTTTGGAGTTTCCAAGCCATCGATAATATTGAGGTAATTTCTTTCCCTCCTACTTTCCTCTTATTTTCGTTAATTTTTTTTTCTGCACAACATGTTATTTGTAAAAAATTCATATCTCATTGTAGGAAAATCAAAATAATGAACCGTTTGATATTCTAGAAACTAGACTTCAAGATCTATAACACATCCAAAATTCAGCTCTAAATTACTTCAATATAATTCTCTATAATTTTTTGAATTTATCCCTAAATCTTATCATGCTGAAAATTTCAGATCTGCCCACCTCTATTAAAATTTTCATATCTTGATGTAGGAACGATGAAATCATGAGGCGCTTAATTTTTTTGAAACTAGACTAAAAAATCTATAACATCCGAAATTCATGATTTAATACCTTCAGCATTATTTTAGAGAAAATTTTGAAGTTGACTTTAAATTCTGTCATGCTGAAAATTTCAGATACACATGACTTTATTGAAACTTTAATATCTCATAGTAGAAATGACGAAATCATGAACCGCTTGAATTTTCTGAAATTATACTCGAAAATATACAACATCTCAAAATTTATGATTTAAAACTTTTAGCATTATTTTTGACAAAATTTGACACTAAATTTTGTCATGCTGAAAATTCCAAATTTGTGCGCCTTTACTTAAATTTTTATATCTCAAAGTAGGACGAACGAAATCATGAATTACTTGATTTTTTCAAAAATAGACTCGAAAATATATATCACACTCAAAATTCATGATTCAACATCTTCAGAATCATCCTAGATAATTTTTGTTGGCTCCGCATGCTGATATGTTTAAATTTTAGGTTTGCGTGGCTACACGAGACAAATCATATATAGGCATGGGAACGTTGAATCGTGAGTGTCATTTTCTGTTGGAAAGAGGACTCTAACACTTTCTATAGGCAAGTAGAGTTAAGGGTGTAACTTGATCCATCTTTGCCGATCGAGATACTCACCATATTTAGGTGAGCATTCCATCTTTTTGCCCATGTTTCCCTTCTTTTCTTCTTTTTTTTTAGGTGAACTACAATCCATTGCTCAAGATAAAGCCTTTTATGCAAGGTTATAGTCTTAATATGCAAAGGGTTAGATGCCTTTTCCCTACCATAAGTAAGGTAATCCTAGAAGGTAATCTTATTGCACACAGGGATGACTACTCGCTCCCTCCATAAGAAAAGGTAATTTTATGGTAATCTTATGGTGCATAGGGATGATTATTCGTCCCCTTCATGAGAAAAGGTAATTTTATGGTAATTTTATGATGCATAGGGATGGCTACCCGTCCCCGCCGTAATAAAAGGTAATTTTATGGTAATATTACGTCACATAGGGATAGCTATCCATACTCGCAATAAGAAAAGGTAATTTTATAGTAATCTTATGGAGCATAGGGATGGATATCCGTCCCCGCCATAAGAAAAGGTAATTTTATGGTAATCTTATAGCGCATAGGGATGGCTATTCATTCCCGCCATAAGAAAAGATAATTTTATGGTAATCTTACGACGCAAAGGGATGGATATCCATCCCCACCATAAAAAAAGGTAGTTTTATGGTAATTTTACGGCGCATAGGGATGGCTATTCATCCTCACCATAAGAAAAGGTAATTTTATGGTAATCTTATGGCGCATAGGGATGACAATTAGTCCCTTCTATAAGAAAAGGTAATTTTATGGTAATCTTACGGCGCATAGAGATGGCTACCCACCCCCTCTATAAGAAAAGGTAATTTTAAGGTAATCTTAAGGCGCATAGGAATGGCTACTCATCCCCGCCCTAAGAAAAGATAATTTCATGGTAATCTTAGGGCACATAGGGATGACTACTCGTCCCGACCTAAAGAAAGGTAAACTAAAGAAGGTTTGAAAGATTTAAAGACTTCCAACTTATAGATCAAAGCACCTGATAACTCCAACTTTCAGACTTTGAAGGCTTCAATGTGGCAGATTTGAAAACTTCAACTTGAAGACTTCAACTTATAAATAAAGAGCATATAAAGACTTCAACTTGTGAACTTGCCAACTTCAGTATGGTAAATTTGAAAGATCCAATATGAAAACTTAGTGAATTGAAAGACTTCAACTTAAGCTATAGGTCATCTGAAGACTTCAGCTATCAGACTTTAAAGGCTTTGATATGGCAAATTTAAAGACTTCAACTTAAAGATTTAGTGAATTTAAAGACTTTAACTTAAAGACATAGAGCATATGAAGATTTCAACTTGTAGATTTCGTGTACTTGTAGGCTTTATTATGGTGAAAGCTCCAACATGAAGACTTGGTGAATTTGAAGACTTCAACTTATAAACATTGGTCATCTTAATACTTCAGTTATTAGACTTCGTGAACTTACAAGCTTCAATATGATAACTTGAAAGCTCCAACATGAAGACATAGTAAATTTGAAGACTTTAATTTATGTCAAAGAAGCTCATACTTCATAGGGGTTTGCCCCCATTAAGTCACCAATACTTGGCGCAAGTCTGAAGATTGATGAAATTAAAAGTCTCTTAAAGATTAAATTTTTTATATGAAAGGGAACATGTATTTTTTTGACACTCATGCAACTTAACTTAGAATATAATTCCAAGGGCCTATATACCTCAGTAAAGAGAATCAAGTCACAGCGTAGTTCTGGGGTAAGTGTTTTTTTTGTTTGTCCTAACTTTTGCCTAGGCTGCCTCCTTCGAGGTTTTTAACCTATCAGACATTTTTTTAGCCATACACAGTTTATACTCTTGCGTTCCAGGAGTGGACATGCATTTTATACTCGTTCCTTAAGGAGTGTCATCTTTCTTCAAGGATAGTACTTTTTCAAGAACTTGGCATTGATAGGGCCAATCCCCATGCCATCTGCATCGACAAGCTTGTAAGAACTATTTGAATATACTTCTTATATGACATATGTTCCATCCCATTTTGAAGCAAATTTTCCCCCAGACTTATAAGAAGTAATAATGGGTCTTCTTACTGCAAAGACTTGATCTCCAAATTGGAAGCACCTTAAGCGAACCCTTTTATTGAAAGAATGAGATAGTCGGGCCTAATAACATTTAAGATTTTATTGATCCTCCAACCTCATCTCATCAAGAGCTTATAACTTCTTAAGATGAAACTGGGGATTTTGCTCTTCGGTGAGATTTTCTTGAATAACCAGTCTCTAAGAAGGTATTTGACACTCAAATGGTAGGGCTGCTTCAACTCCAAAAGCAAGAAAATATGGGGTTGCTTGTGTCGGTGTTCGGTAAGTCGTTCTATATGCCCAAAAAGCTTCTTCCATTCGGTCATGCCAGTCTCTTTTGGACTTGGAGACGACCTTATTCAACAAATTGCATAAAGTCTTACTGAATGCTTCGGCAAGAACATTGGGGGCATCATGGTACAGAGAAGATTTACACTGCTTGAAACCAAAGAGATCATAGATCTTGTTCATTAGTTTGTTATCAAATGGCTTGCCATTGTCAGTTATTATGTATTGAGGAATTCCAAAGAGGTAGATGATATTCACTCGGATAAAATTTGCAATATTCTCCTTCTTTACTTCTTTGAGAGCGAAAACTTTAGCCCGTTTTGAGAAGTAATAAGTCACAACTAAGATATACAAGTGTCCACCAAAAGATTTTAGTAGCGGCCCAACAACATCCACTCCCCAAGAATTGAATGGCCAAGATGCTACAGTTGGGTGTGATACTTCAGGAGGTTGATGTATGAAATTTGCGTGGAATTGGCAAAATTTGCATTTACGTGTGAGCAAATGCTAATACATTTGAGGCTTTAACTTTTGTCATTTTTGATTATTTTCCCTTTGACATTGCAGTAAAAGTCAAGATACAAGAGAATCAACAATTATGAGAGTAAAAGAGTTGATGTCTGAGCAAGTAGAGAAGGAAGAATAACTAATGACTTATCTGATAAGTCGTCAGCCTTGTAATAAGATATTAAAGTTGCCGTCAGTCTTAGAAAGAGAATGGCCTTCAGCTAGAATATGTGACGACATCTGTGATAGGTTGTCAAATGTCTGATAAGCCATTAGGCTCGTCGTCAGGCTTAGGCAGGGAATGGATTTTGAAGTGAAGAAGTGACGACACCTCTGATAGGTAGTCACATGTCAGACAAGACATCAAGCTTTATTGTCAGCCCAAGGCAAAGATTATCAAAGTAAAGAAGAGCTGACGACATTCCTGATAAGCCGTCAGACTCCTGATAAGCTGCCACACACGTCGTCACCTGTCCAAGAAAATACTGTGATCTATGATTTTATTTTCATAATCAGACTGAAGTATTTAAAGCATATGTTAGGGTTTTCATTGATGATCTCGGATATCTGGAACTCACGTTTTGAGCACTTTTTCTCTTTATCTTCTGACTTTAATTCTTTAGAGAGATTATTACAATTGTTTTTTGGATTTTCTACTGGATCAAATCTAAGAAACACTTGTTGCTATTCATCTTGCTGTAAGATCATCTATCTAAGTATGAATTCAACTTGTTGTCTTGCTTATTTTATTATGAGTAGCTAAATTCCCTTAACCCGAGTTGTGGGACCTATGGGTTTAGGTTTGTAAAGTAACTAAGTGTTCAAGATTCTAACTGTGGTAGGAACTTCTTATTAATTCCATTATTTTACATGCTGACTATTGGTTGCAAACAATAGACTTTGCTTATGGGTGATTTGCTTGAGATAAGAAATTAACCCTAGTAAGAAGTGAATTATCAATAGGGACCTAGAAGCATTAAACTTCCATTTAATAATTAATGATGTAACAAGATTAATTAACTTGGGATAACATCCTGTTATGAAATATAAATTCCCTAAGTTTGAGAAAATTAGGTAATTAAATGTCTAAATAGGTTGATAAACATTTAGACATAACTTTGATAAGGATAGTCTGTTGTTCCTACCTACCACAAGAATCTTGAACCGTTACTAGCGTCTGTCAAATCCCAATACCCATAGTGACATAACTCTGGTTTTCCTTATTATATTGATTTCAAACACTAAACTGAGAAATAACTATTTATTACACTTCCAAAAACCTCCATTCATATGAAACTGGTAACTATCAGTTGATTAACCCACAGATAACTCAAATTCACACCCATTTCCCTATGGGATTTGACGCCAACCTAGTTGGTTTATATATTGATAACGATCGCTTACATTCTTTTAAGAGAGGTTTAGTTGAGTATTATCATAAATGGAGCCGTTGCCAAGGAATACGATTGTAAATTGAAGTTTGTGTATGCTAATTGACTGTTAGTCAAGTTTCCTAGTTTTTATGTTTATTTGTTATTTTTGTTTTCTGTAGGAATTTTGTGGTGTATGCTAAGAACCAGAAGTTTTGGAGGACCATTGTTTCCATTTAATTCGGAACCACAACTAATCAGTAGAATGGCAGACCAGCAGGAGGCTGACAGGTTAGCAGCCTTAGCTAGAGCTCAGGTGAATATGAAGAATGTCGGTCAACACGTACGACATCCAAATCCTGAGAATGAAGATTTGGGATATGAGGAGTTGCTGAACCCTGGTAACCCAAGACGTGCAGAGCAAATAGCTGCACGAGTATAGCGTAATGCTAACAGAAACTGTCTATTCTGAGAAAGGCAAGATCACCAACCGGTCCAGTATGACCTCAATGATGATGATGATGGAATGGATGAATCAAGTGCAATGGGTGCAATTATTCCTCCACCATTAGCACTTGGGGAAAAATTCAACATTACAATTACTATGATTCAACTCCTTAATCTGAAGAGGTTGTTTGGTGGCCTTCCTGGGGATGATCCAAACTTGCATCTGGTGAACTTTTTCACCATCTATAAATCTTTTGATAACCCAAGAGTGGGTCAGAATGCTATCCATTTGATATTATTTCTGTTGTCTCTGTCTGGGGAGGCAACATTGTGGCTTAATAAGCTGACACCTAATTCTATCACCTACTGGAGGCAGTTGAAAGGAGCTTTCTTAAAAAGGTTCTTTCCACCTTCCAGGAGGGTACAGTTGAGGGATGAGATCGGTAACTTTAGCAAGCTCCCAGCTGAAGCCTTGCATGAAACCTGGGAGAGATTAAAAAAGAAGCTAACGCAGTGTCCAAACCACAATATGACAGACATACACTTGATGGAGACTTTGTACAAGGCTCTTAACTCTGTGACAAAACCAATTGTAGATAATGCTACTGGTGGTTCATTTGTTGATCTTACATTCCCAGAGGCTTCAGAAATGCTAGAAAGAATGACCAAACAGAGTCGAGCATGGCATACTAGAGACTCTGTAGTAGCAAGCCCTACTATTTCTATGGGTATGACTGCGGAACAATGTAGAAGAGATGAGGAGCGTGATCAAGACCTAGCTCACCTAAAAACATAAATAGACTTTCTAACCAAGCATTTACTATCAGGTAAAATTGAGAAAGTGAAGGGTGTGGGATCGCAGAGCAAAGTGGAGTCTGACTCAGAAGAAGAGGCGAACTATGTAAATAATCATCAGGGGGGTTTTGAGGCAATAGCCAAGGAAATTAAGGTTGAACTTACTATGAAAAGGTTGGATATAAGAATCAGGAGCAAGGAAATTGGAGAAGCAACAATGATAGGAGCAGGCTATATGTCCCTCCTAGAAATTGTGAGGCTTTTACAACAAGTTC
>NW_025833316.1:0-2117 GCF_002878395.1 Capsicum annuum | reverse complement strand
AAAATCTTGATTTTTGAATCTCTAATGGTGTTCTTGAAGCTTCTTCTTGAGATTCTTAGATTAGTGAACCAAATTCATGGTTTTTTCTTGAAGGTATTGTAATGAAAGCTTGAATTTCTTGAATGGGGATTAGGGTTTGTTCTTGAGGGAGGCTCGGAGAGAAATTATGAGTAAAGTAGCAAATACTGCTTCCTAAGGCTTTAATTATCTGTTATGGACGAGCTTGGGTGAAGTAAAGGACCTTTTTGCCCTTAAAAAATGCAAAAATAGAACCTGGAAATTGGGTACGTGAGATAGGGTGTGCATTCCACGCTAATCGCGCGATGCTACTGCCTCTCTCACGAAAATGGCCATAGCTTTTAGCTCGGGTATCGGATTTGAAGAAATTGGTATCATTGGAAATATAATTCAACTATCTACAATTTGGTGGGTGTTTAGATGAATAATTCCATGTATATAAAATACTATACATGTTTGAAGTAGACTCTTGTAGAATCAAATATCGAATTTTGGACGAATCAAAGGATCTTAGCTCAACTTGGCTCTAAATGATTTCTATGAACATTTTTAACCTCATGAGCATTCCACACACTAGTATAAATATCATTAAACTTATATTCACATGAGAATCACTTGGATAATAAATTATACACGTAAGAACGACGGTTTATAGATAAGCCTGAAAATGTGAGGTATTATATTATCTCCCCCTTGGGAAACATTCGTCCTCGAAAATGGTTAATTAAGTTGAAACACTGAGGAATCTAAGGCTATAAGCTATCATGCACAACTGAAATAAATTGAATAGCTGAATCTCAAATATAATGAGCTACTGAACTGATCTGCAAGTGCATGAATTCTTATGAACATAGCTATATGGCTAAGATAGAAACAAGAGATTCTACTTATAAGTAACCATTTCTTTAAGCTGGATCTGATCTCATAAGAAAAGATAGAGGTTTTGTAACATGAAAAAATTAGGGTATTACAATACCTCACCCCTTGGGATCGTTCATCCCCGAATGATACTGATTCAGTTGAAAGACTAGGAAAAGACTGAGATGATACACAGGATACTTACAGACTAAATCATAATGGATGCTTATACCCAACTAGGATATTTCCTTAACACTCTTCTAAGAAATTTCTAATGATATTAGGGAGTAAAACACTTTGGGCATGATCTGAATAAAACATCTGAATAAGCAATTACAACATTGCTACCCCTCCGTGGCCTGGAACATTGTCACGCCTCAAATCCTATTAGGGCGGACTGGCACCTGTAACCGAGGAGGCCTGGGAGAATCAACTCATAACCTTATACTTCCTATGCATACCTCTATGACAATCTAAAATTCGGACAACATCATGTCGCATATAAAAGAAAATAATCACCTGTATAAGCTCGAGCACATATATATATGTATATACAATACTTGGCCGTTGGAGCCATCACGTCTATTAATAAAACACCACCTTGACTGTACATTAGGTCTACAAAGACTCTAGATAATACACAGAGTTTAACTAAGGCTGGGACACACCCTGCCATATAACTAACTTCTATACAATACCAAAAGTGACTGGATATGACACGAAAAGCCCCGAAACAAACTGAAGCTCACCAAAAGCAGCTGGATATCCTGGCTCCTACTTGTGTGGTGTATGAGCTGAGAAACCTGTGCCTGCAGCAGGAAATGTAGGTCCCCCATGGGGGACGTCAGTATGAAATATGTACTGAGTATGTAAAGCTATAGATAATCACTAGGATATAGGAGCTCAATAGAAATCAGAAACAAGTGAATAAATCATAATAAGAGTGGACCACACTTACTAGAACTTGTGACAACCTGTACATTGTATTTATTCAATCATTTTACCTTCGTTCTTATCATCTTTATAATCATTATTGTACTGTACTGTGACCATTAGGCTGCCTCCAGTACATATCAACTGGAATCGACCCATGATAGGCTTATACCCCTGGGATACCACCCATAAACACATAAATAGGGATCAACCCATGATAGGCTTATGCCCCTGGGATACTACCCAATAAGAGAAAACTTTCATCGCTTAGTTCAATTAATCTTTGAGATTGTTATTTCGGTTGCCAC
>NW_025833315.1:0-1431 GCF_002878395.1 Capsicum annuum | reverse complement strand
AAGTTATCATCACCCAATTAACCATTCCTTTCCAAGACTACGCATTCTTTACCCTTAAGAGTGCTCTCATCTTTCAAGAAGAGTTTTCTATATTTAGGAAGAATGTTATCACACCATAGTGGGTTTGTATATAGGCTATAGATTTCAAGACAAGCTCTACCTTCAACTTCATTCTCACTACTAGGTTCATTAAGAGTGAACTCATCATCTTCAAACAAGATATTATCCTTAAAGAGAGAAGGATCTATCCACGAAGAGGATATAGAATTTACAAATCCATTCTCTACAAGATCATTATCAAGTATCAAAGATGTTTCTAGCACATGATTATCCCTATGAGCAAAATCGAGAGTAGAATATTCACTAGAGGTCATGCTAAAGAGGTGACTCCTATTTATTTGATCAATATTTTCAACATCACACACATTCTTAAGTGGTGGACAAATTTCACACATAAGTTGATCAACATAGTTCCCACAAGATGATGTACTATCATTCAACACATTGGTTTCAACACTAGGTGGACAGAAATTAATCTTACAAGAAGAGTCAATTCGGTCATCAATAGGATCAACTAGTGTATCCACATTCACAATATATGCATCATCATCAAGGAGCAAAGAATTAATAGATGATGTATAATTATTCAACACAATGGCTTCAACACTAAGTGGGCTTAAATTGATCTTACAAGAAAAGTCAATTCAGTCATCAATAGGATCAACTAGTGTATCCACACTAACAACAAGTACATCATCAACAAGAGGCAAAGAATCAATAAACTCACAAATAGGTAAGCTACTACTCACACTTAATGGGATACTAGCCACACAATTATCATTCATAGGCACAAAAGTGTAAGAGTTAGCTAGTTTACCTTGAAATTCTTGAGTAGATTCTTCTTTGACATGGTGTGAAGGTTTCCCATATGCTTCGGCAGCAACTTCTCCTTGTCCTTGTGCCCTTCCGTTTGTCATGTTCTTACCTACACAAATGTCCTTAGAATAGAAGGACAAACATAGTTAATACGGTTTGGTGGCAACCCCTTCACTTCACTCCATACAACTTCTCCTTTTTCTACTCTTGGATTACCACCTTGCACACCCTTACTCCTCTCAATCTTTTATTTTTTATAATTATTTGGCTTGGAGTAAGTGATCACATCCCTTTGCGGTTTGGAATAATTGAGGTGAAGAGATAATTTCCCCAATGGTCCACTACCACCTTAGGCCAATTTAACATTTTTGGTACTCTATGTTGAGCAAAACAATTTGCACCTAACCATACATGACCTGGTGTTAAGGGGAAGATATCGCACCACACCTCTTCATAGTATTCAAATTAGGTGAAGACAATCCTCACTCTCTCGATAACCTTATATCCGTCCAAGGAATATGGAACAAGTAAAGGTTCTCGAAACAATCCCAAATA
>NW_025833314.1:0-7499 GCF_002878395.1 Capsicum annuum | reverse complement strand
CCACTTTAACACAATTCTTCACCCGAGACTACTAAAAATATTCACTTAGGCACTGAGAATAAATGCATGAACATACTAACCTATTTGATTAACTGGATAACTGATAGCTGAATACTGGTCATGTAAGATTGAATTGTACTTAACCTGAATAACTGAACTGAAACTATAAAGTACTATGCCTATGAGGTAAGGAATGACTGAGGAGCATGGGTTAACTGAGCATTAATTCATGGGAATGGTATTATCTAGGAATGCAAGACTAAGCGCATAACATGATTTTGAAATACTGAGATACTAACAACAGAATAACTAGTAATTGTATGCTTTGGTCAAGAAAACCTGAAACTGGACTGAGTTTTGTACTGAATGTTAACTAAGACTGTGACTGAGTTCTAATAGCTACATGATGGGAACCGGAAGAAATTGAGGATCTAAATGTACACTCGCATTCTGCATTTTCTCAACTTCCTATCTCAAGAAGAATTTTGATTTTTCCTCCAATAACTAAATACAACCTCTTGCTAGCTATTCACCCACACACTAACATGACATTTAACCCTATCTTCACAACTACAGCATCGTGTAAAACTATCATGCAATAATCTTTTCTTAACATGAAGTATTTAACACTTAACTGAAAGTTAAAACATAAGGACCTGAAGCATGAATGGACACTATGCTGAACTTAACACTTAACTGAGGCCTGAGGAATAGAACATCCACATCCTGAACTTTATCAGGAGATCTAAATTGAGGATATACATGACGAAATCTGAATTTAGATGATCATTTGGAGTATAGCATAAAAATGGAAACTAAGCATACTGTAAGACATGAGTACATGAGTCACGAGCTGTTTGACCTGAGTTTGGAGTTTCTATATTCATGGATCATGATTCGTAATACTGAGGAAACTAGAACTCCTTATACTAGAAACTATAAACGTATATGATTTTTGATTATGTGCACGAATAGAAACTATGATCACAGAGCTGACGTGTAAGGCACGAGTAGATATCGTGATAGCTGAAGTGCAAAAATTTACACTGAGGTAAGAACGGGTTGGGCATCAACCTCTCCTACTGCTTCTCTACAAATACTGACATTACTACTAAAATTTGAAAGTCTGACTTGGTTACTTGTTCTGCCATCTCCCCCTTAGCTTAAAGTCGTTATTCTAAGTCTGTGAACCCCTTAATAAACTCTAAATTGAGATGAGACCACTTTAATCTAGAGTCTGAGATATGACAATGCTCATAAACACTAAACTTATTCTGAAGGACTACTCATGATAATATAAGGTCCACTACTAGTACTTCCTTCTGATATATGATTCTTAGCTTTCTATTGCCCTAAAAATCATCATATAGCAACCTGAACACTGACTAACTGAGAATTCTCAACTTCTTTTTCTACTAGTTCAATCTAGAGATTCAAACTTAAATCAACTAAAATTGAGGTACTACCCCTTCATTCAAGGACTAGTTCACTAAGAAACTGAAATAGAACGACTCTATTAATGAAATTAACTGAAGGGATTTTTTGAATTACTGTAACTGAGCAATTCATGTATACTCGTCTGGCTGGAATAGATTTTCCCAATGAGGTAAGCACGAAGAAAAGTTCTATTAAGATTTCTAGTCTAACTTTAAAGTTTCTTCTATGCAAGGAGTTACACAAGACAGAAAAGCTCCTAGATCTAATAGGGCATGAATATGTAAATAGAAGATGTGTAACATACCAGTGACCACATCAGGAGAACTTTCCTGATCTTGTCTAGACTGAAATGCATAAAGTCTGTTTGGGAGTTGCCCACTGGCGGTACTAGAACTGGCACCCTACTGATTCGGGCGATCGGAAGGATGGTTGTACTGACCTTGTGAACCTAACTGAGGACAATATCTGATTCTATGACCTAATTTTCCATACACAAAACATACGCCATTGCCAAACCTACACACACCCTGATGATTTCTACCACATTTCTGGCAAAGTGGGTGGGTACGACCTTTTTTATGCTACCCTGAGAATTAGAGTCTGACATGCTATCTCGACTGATATTTCTAAACTTTGGCACTAGAGCACTAGCTACAGAAGGACTTAGGGTAGAGAATTTTTGACAAAACTCTCTGACCTTGGCCTAAAACCACTTGTTCTGACTCTCTTATTTTTATTCATTTTATCTTTCTTCCTATGCTTCTCCTTCTTGCTCTACTAAGTATGAACCCTAATCCTAGATAGGACAACATCCTGTAGGTTGTTCTGATCAACTACTAAATTGGCTAACATTGTGAAAGCAGCTCTAAATTCTGTATAAGAGACATGCTCGTCTAGGGGATCTGCCTGAAAAGGCTGAGGTGCTGACTGATTTTCATTACTTCTTTTATTAGCTTCTCTGGAAGGCATGTTCTGGAAGCATAAGGAAGAGAAGAACTAGACTGAGAGTTTAACTTGAGCTCATTCTCACTTACACGATATGAATACTGAAAGAAGGGAAACTTTTCCTAAAATATCTCATAGCCTCTTATCCACAAGTGTGGCGTACTGCAAACCCATGCACAGGACTCTATGTGATATGGTTTTCAGACTCCCTAGGACTCTATTGAACCTTAGGCTCTGATACCAAGTTTGTAACGACCCGAGACTGCCCTCTAGTCATCACACGGTGCTTATGACCTCGAAGGACTACAAAGCTAACCTATGACTGATATCTATTATGAGCACTGAATAATAAAGCTGAATAAATACAGAAAAATAGGCTGAAATACTATAAGATTCAAAATCTAAAACAATGATAAATAACAACATCTGATAAAACACCTGTATCTAAAATACTATCTGAACTAGTCTAGTCTAAAAGCCTCTAACTGAACTGTCTGAATATGGAGTTGATGGGACAAGCCCCCAACTAAATCCAACTACTATAACACTGAAATGCTGAAATAAAAGCATATACTCAATCAATAAAGACTCACTACTAAATTTGTGACTGCTGACTGGATATGTCTATGTACAGTCGAAAAACCTGAGCGTTCGAACCTATGATATAAAACATCATAGCACAAAAAAGTATACGTTAGTACATGGGAATGTACTGGTATGCTAGATGAGGTAAGGCTGAATGCAAGGGTTCAAATGCTTGAATAGTAACTGACTGAATAAAATAGAATAACTGAATATGAGTACATGGATAATTGAAACTATTGTAAATACTAAGTATGCAATACTGTGCATATATGTATACCATAATTGTGTTTTTCTAAAGCAAAGTACTAAGTTCTTTTACTAAGTAACTGATAATCTGAAGTTACTGATAACTGAATTACTGATACTGAGTGACTGTGTCTGACAGTCCTGATCCTGTAGAACTAAACTGAGTTCTAGACTGAAGACTAAAACTGAAACTGTGGGAGGTAATCATCTAACCGACGTGCCTCTCTCTGAACTAATTGGGGTCCAACTTGAAACTCCAGATGGAAGGGTACTAATACCATGCCACGGGTACTAACACTAGAAAACAAAGATGCCAAGCATAACTGATGGGTGACACCTGGGTGGAGCCAAGCCTAATCTGATGGGTGACCCCTAGGAGGTAGTCAAGCCTAGTTTGATAGGTGACTCCTCATCCTGTACTGGCTATGCAGTTCTGGAGTATAGGGACTACTGCTAATGACTCTACCTATCTGATGGGGAAGACATCATCCCTGCACTCACTCAGTGCTAAATTCTATTCCTAACTAAATAGATATTAAACTGTTATACTGTACTGAACTAAACTAAATTCACTGAGTTTTCTGAGTGCTATAGCTGACTGAGTTCTACTGAGTTCTGTATCTAACTGAGAGTACTATTGATCGTGACAAGAATGATATTATTCTGCATCTGACACTGGCTCTAAATAAACAGCTAAATTTGTGGGTATTAAATACCTCCAGGATTCAATATCATAAAAATTAAAGCATCACATGATCTTTCAAGGCATAACAATGTATACATATTCATATATCATCTATAGAGACATTTTATCAAACACTTGTAGGGCATAAGCTTGTTCATATAATAACATGGCATGATTTCATCACTTTATTCACATGGATATTCTATCAAACACTTAGGGAGCACAACTTCATGCACATAATCATGGATAACATATAAACATGGCAACTACAATGCCCAACTTACAATTCCATGGATTTATCATGCAATTCATATAATTCCCCACAAAATACTAATCTAATTTCATGAATAATATAATAATCATAGATTAAAACCCAATTAACATCATAGATGCATTAATCACTTTGTAAATTCAAGATTTTATCAAGATAATCATATATTCATCACACATGCTATTCAATTTCATGAAACTTGCACTTAAATCATGGATTGAAACCCAACTACTATCATGAAAATGAATGCAATCTAATTCAAACATAGAAATCATAAATATGATATCTTGTATATTTAAAAATGGATTCTTGGACTCTATAGGTGAAATAAACCCATAGATGAGCACCTAACATACCTGAGAAGAAGAGTTCTTGAAGGTTGTTGCAGAGATTCTTGAGGATTGACCTTGATTCTTGAACTAGGGTTTTTGCCTCTTGAGAGAGAATGATTTAATTTGTGGAAAAACTAAATGAATAATGGTGTAACTAGGTTTATTAGGGTTGAATTTCGTGTTAAAGGCTGACTTGGGCCGTGAAAAAAGACTCAAATACCCCTGGAATGATTTAAAGACTCGAAATTTAAAACTGGAAATTAACTGAAAATCTCAATCTGAGCCCTTGGCGTGATGCAGCGCGTGTCACTGGAAAGCGAACAACTGGGAATTGACCATCAACGCAACACGGTGGAATCGTGTTACCCCTTGGATGTGACCTTGAAGTTCACCGCGATGCAGTGGGATCACGTTGGTGTACTGGAAACTGATAAATGTAAAAATAAGCTGTGGCAAGATGCACCGATATCATAGTACCTCACTAAAAATTGACAATTGTTATTTTGACATGCTCCGCGATGCGCTACTGGCTTGAATGATGGTGTTTAACGATTGAAACTTAAAATCACCATAACTTCTCACCCAGTTATCAGATTTAGGCAAATTTTATATTGTTGAAAAGCTAATTGAATTTCCTATGCAATGCCAGGCTCTACACTGAAAAATTATGAGTGTTTATAGATACTCATGAATTGAACTTAGATTATGCTAGGAAAATATGGGGTGTTACATTATGAGGCCTGAAGATGCTAGTATGATGACTTAGGTTGTACCATGAGTTGATCTAGTTTTTATATATGTACATCTATATATAATTAGGTTTTGTATTACCGTATATCCCTTTCTTCCTTCATTTATTTAGATTATATATTCATTCCTTGGCTTTGTATACTATTCTTCTTCTTTTGACCCTTTACTCTTATATTGGTTAGCGATATATAGTATAATCTTGAGGTTCCTGAATATAGCTAGAATAGAATAGTTCATTATTAATACCTTATTAGACTTATTATATTAATTTCTTGGATATGAATTAGATAGTTTATCCGTTTTATCTCATTATCTTTATTATGCAGATTGTTGGATATTTGGGTGTAATTTCTGTTTATATGTTATATATAATTTCTTTATCTTTGGAGATCAGTCGGCAATTGTCTACTGAGTACCACGTGATTGGTACTCATACTACACTTCTGAAGACTACAGATTACAGTACGGGTTATCGTCATTGTTGTGTGCGTCCTACGGAGTAGCTATGTTTTGAAGACACAGGGTGAGCTTTTGAAATTTGGAGTATTAATTTTCTCCCTCTTATGTACTAGACTGGTCTCTATGTTATATTTAGAGATGGTGGTATCTGTATATTTATTTAGTACCTCATTTGTATCCTCTCTAATGGAAGAAGCTTTTGTATTGATTCCACCAGGTTTGGAGATTATCTTATATATGTTAGTTTTTTATTACATCTATTTAGTATTCCTTCCTTCATTCTCTTGGTAGTCTATTACAAGTAGTTTCGGACTATGGGGTTGGCTTGCCTACTGGCGTGTTATAGTAGGTGTTACCATGACCTGATAAATTAGATCGTGACAATACCCACGACTGTCACACACGCTATCCCATCCTCAACTACCACTACCACTACCCCAGCCCTATCCCTACTAGCTCCACTACCTCTATCTAATTTAGCCCCACTATCCTCACCGTCTGGTTCACCGACATTCTTATTGATTTTCTCCACTATTTTTAAATTCAATGAATGCTGAGATGGTGAAGATTTATTCTTTTTAGCATCTCGTTTTAGTTCATCAACGCTTCTTTTTCTACTATCAAGGGTAAAAACTTTCTTTGAACCCTTTCCTACTCTTCTAGCCAATTTTATGATCTACAAGAAATTGCATACCATTAACATTAACATTAATCGATATTAATTGATCATAAGGCCAAGAATAGAAACTAACAAATTACACAACTTTATCCAAAAAAATCCCATTATTCACATCAATCGACATTCAAATATGCTACAAAACATAAATTTGTTTTAAGAAAAATCTCAAATTTCTAAGTCATTAATCGATAAAATTCAGAAAAATTCTCCATATTTTATATATATAGAAAACAATCCTTGTGATTGCTAAACACACTTATAAAAAATTTTGACTAGAACACTTATTTTATTTAAAAATCTTCAAAACGAACCTCATTACATTCAAAAATTTTAAAATAAAATAAAATAAAATAAAACCACTGCAATATGGACCTCAAAAGGATCGGAGAAAGACGAGAACATAAGTGGTAACGAGAATTTTAAAGTTGCGATCTTGGGAAAAAAAGAAAAATCAATTATGATAAAGTTGGGAGTTGATCTATTGGGTGAGAGGGAGAGAATGAAAAAGCGGAAGTTGTGTAAAGAGTAAAGAAGGAGTAGTGAATTGTGTAAATATTAAAAAAGAATAAAAGAATGAAGGTAAAATGAAAATGAATTTTATGAGATCAAGGTAGCATTAAGCTGATGACCCCACTACTTTGACTCTTTTTACCATAATCTTAAAGATTAAAGGGCCCAAGATTAAATCAATAAAAAAAATATGATATCTATTCTTCTAGATAAGTTTTAAAATTGGGTGCCTCCCAATTTCTTTCGGATTACGCAGATCTTCCTTGATAGTAATAGATGCCTCATATAACTATGGTGGTCCACCAATTATATAGAGATAGGGGTATAGCCCTGGCTAACAAGATCAAATCAAGTGTAACTAAGGGCCCTCAACATATCTAATTTAATTCGAAATAAGATACACAAGGATGAATCTAAAGTCTTAAATCTACACAAAAGAGATCCATCTATTCCGGACAAAGAGGCTCTTATGTTGGTAGTTTTATTAATGGTTATGCAAATGCAAAATCAAAGACTCATTTGATATTTAAAATTCTAATGATATCATATAAGCTAAGATAGAAAAAATAGTAAGAAGAAAAAAAATAAGGCAATTGGAGA
>NW_025833313.1:0-1725 GCF_002878395.1 Capsicum annuum | reverse complement strand
TAAAAGAATTTGAAGCTGCCATCCGAAGTTGAAGTCTCAAAAGTGTATGAGTCGAAAGTTTGAGTACGACTCGTATAAGGAAACTATAAGCAAACCAGTGTTCAAAGCTTGGAAAGACAAAAGTCCCAGGTGGATATGAGTGAAGGACACGAGTCATATGATCATGTACGACTCATAAGCAGAAGTCGTATGATGATCAAAAAGTTGAAACCTTGGGAGATCAGACACTGGAACGGATACGAGAGGCACAAGTACGACTCGTATGATGACGGTATGAGTTGAAGACCGAGTCGTACCGAGTGCCGACATGACTTTACCTTTCCCATTTTTATTAGGATTTCTATGTTATTTTGAGATACTATAAATACCCTAGGATTTATCTTTTATTAGGTTACACATTCTTACAATAGATTACATACTTTGATATTGATCTTATTACTTTTCACATACTTTACAATTATTCTTGAGATTTTGGGTTTCTATTCAATTCAAGACTTTGGAGTTTATTCATCTTATTCTTATGCAACTAATTAAATGTCTTCTTTATTGACAATCATGGATTTTTGAATGAACATGAGCGACTAATCTCCTTGACTAGGGTTGTGGGAACCCTGGCGGATTATCTACGTAGAGGAAGTGTGATATTCATCTATTCTAGGGTTTATGCATGTATCTTAATCTTTTCCACAATAATTAATCTCATAGCTGCTGCAGACGTTTGAGATAGTTTGTATTTGCAAATGTCTTCACAAGGAAGTTTGTGATTAGGAAAAGAAGATTGAGACAGTAATTTGAGATTCATATCCACCTTATAATTCTCGCCATCTCATCTAATCACTTAAACTCAAAAGGTGATAGTGAACTGAGGTCGTAACAAGGAGCAACAAGGTGATGCCCTAAGACAGAATTGGTAAAGGGTGAGATTTATCATCACGTTCACAAGACGGTTGATAATACATATATTGTAGACTTTACATGCAAAGCATCAGAATAGTTGGGTTGATCACGAGAAATTTATGAAGTTAAGAAGCCAGGGGGAATATAAGCATAGTGTTCTTCTTCTATTGTTTACAACTCAAAAGCACTTAAGATTTGGTTACTACTTGCGATTGATACTAAAATCACCCCATTTACTTTTCTGTATTACTCGTGAATAACATCAAACCAAGCTCTGTTCAGCATCTTCCCTGTGGAATCGACCCCAACCTAGTTGGGTTATTATATTTGGCATCGACCACAACATACTTCTTTTGGAGGTTAATTTTAGGAGACATCAAATTTTGGCGCTATTGCTGGGGAAGATAGTGTAATTTATTGATTGATTTTGGTGAAGTTCACAGGTTTTATTTTCTATTTTTGATTTGGCATATGCCGATGTATGTCAAACACTAGGAGAAGAGAAAATCCCTTACTCCATTTTGATCCAAAGCCAGAAACAATTCTTCAAACACCATGAAAATGACAGAACAAGTTCGTGATGGTGTTCCTGCTAGGGTTTAAGACCCTCCACCTATTGATCCAAACACGGTAATCTCGCTTAATCCACTTGATCCACAGGATGTTGCATATATACAAACACAACAATTTTTAGAACGAGAGAGGCGAGAAATTGAAGAGGCTAGGTTAGCTGAAGAGGCTTAGAGAGCTCAGAATAAAGAACTAGTCAATCCAAGATAAATGAGTGATAGAGTTCAGAGAGAAAGAGTTCTAGTGATCCCTGCATAT
>NW_025833312.1:0-1408 GCF_002878395.1 Capsicum annuum | reverse complement strand
TTAAGATACCCCAAAACCTTTATAAAATACTTAGACGATTCAAAACATGAAAATCGTTTAAGTTTCGAAGATTCTAAATAAGTGGTTCTTATTAACATACTAGGAAGGGTTAGGCACCTAAAACATCAGCTAACTTGCGGTTATCCGAACTGTTTGAAAATCATATTTGACTAACCAAGAAAAAGTTGATTTTTGAAAAGAAAGCAATTTTAGAAATATTTTGGTGTTTATGCAAAACCAGTATTTTAGCGACTTGACTAAGGATTTAACTAGGTTCGCGAAACACATAAGGCAAACAAGCATAAAGAAAAAGGAAAAGGGGAGAAAGTAAGGGATTTAAGCCATTGAGCCCAAATCAATGAGACTTGTCCTAGTCTAATTGGGCTTTCGCCCATTTCACCTGTCCTAATCTAGTTTTCAAGCCCTTTTGGCTCAAAATTCCCTCCACCTGTATTAAATACAACTTTATTTTCGATGCCAAAATAAATAATTAAAGAAATGAATAAATAAATACAAAAATCATAAATAAATAATGACAACAAATAAATAAATAGGAATGAGGCTCGGGTCTCGTCATCGCTTCAAGAATGGGACTTTAACCCGTTCTTTTCTTCTTCTGACACCCTTGCACTTGTATTAAGAGATCAACTTTTGAAAATTTTCCTTCGAAGTTTGACTCGAAAAGAGAGGACTTGTTGGCCTCTTAGAAATGCAAAGGAAGGGAAGTCCATTCGAACTCCAGATGAGATTTCCATACAAAACAAGAAAAATAAAGAAAAACATTAATACATGACCAATTTAGAAAGAAAAGAAGGAAAATTAAAGCAGGTAAATGTGAAAATTAAATCAAGGAATAAGGAAGTAAACTACGTAACCTACAACCATTTAAAGGAAAGAAAGCATAGAACGAGTTAAAGTATGCTCGGTCGCAGGAAAAGAAAAATATAGAAAAGACTAATAAGAAAGAACAAGGGTGCATTTAGGTAGTCAAACAGCATACTAAACAAGCGATGTCTCGATGTAAACTTTGTTTGCACCCAAGTGTAAATAACCTATTTAATACCTAAGAGCGTAGGAATCAGTTGACAAAATTATGGTACACAAAATGAGTAACTACAAAAAACTTAAATCTTTCCTATGAATACACTCAAAATCCCATAAAATTAGTTGGAAAAATAACAAAAGCGCAGAAATATAGAGCCAAAGAAAGGTAGTTAAAGACAATCAGCTCAAGAAAAGAATAGAAAAGTTTTTCCTTACGTAAGTTGCACCACAATCTGCTTATTTTCCCTTCGTAACAATTAATGAGTTGAGGAGTCTTAGCTAATACTAGCAATCCATCACAATAATTAACAGCAAACCCATCATCAAAACACTATATAAAACACAGAGAACCCACACCCATAAC
>NW_025833311.1:0-1149 GCF_002878395.1 Capsicum annuum | reverse complement strand
ACAAACCATTAACCAGGGAGTCATCTATTAAGGCATTTACCAACTCGGTATTGTCACACCAATATGCTTGAAAGTTATTATGTTTATGCCAAACCAACCCATATAACCAATCGACTCCCAAGTTCCATTTAAAATTTGAAACCATGGCTACCAAGGGAATTATAAAATAATATTTATCTATTTATCCTTTAATGCAAGCAATGTTATCAAATATAAGTTAAATTGTGTACAAATCCATATTCAAAAACCAAAATTATAATGAGGGTTGAGGTTAATGCCATTACCAAGAAAAAATTATATCAACTTGGTGGAACCTATGTCACTCATTTCAAAAATTATAACAATGCACCAATTTAGTCCTAAAAACCATTAATTAAAGCATGAAAGATCCATTAAACACAAGGAAAATGTAATTCAAGTGTTAACAACCAAAACCCTCAACCCAATTTTAAACCCATGAATTCAAAACATATGAATATTGAATAAATTTATGCCACAACATAAAATTCAAGTTAAGGAATGAGTAATATGCCTAAAATAAAGAAGAATTTTAAGAGAAATCAAAGGTTAGAGCTCAAATGATGAAATCCTTGTAAAACCCTAAAGTTTTCTTGGTTTGGAGTTAAAGAGGAGAAGTTTAGTATTTGATCTTAATAACTAAAGGCAATGGGTTTAATTGGGTGTTTTTAAGCCGTTAAGGGGTATAGAACAAAAAATCTCCTCACCCCAATTGAAAATAAAAATAAAATTAGAAAAAATTAACATAGCAGTATGGCACATCGCAGTCACGGAGAATAGTCAGCATGCCACGTATATATCACGGTGACTAAATGGTGTGGCACATCTCTATCATGGACCCTCACTACCTTGGGGTTCCAAAATTATGAAAACCCTTTCCAAAAATTTCAAAACTTTCCCAAAACATTTCTTTAACATACCTTATCATATTTCAAGTCAAAAATTAATGTTATATGTATGGGAGGGCAAAACTAAATTGATCAAAGTTGTACGAGGCCTTACATTATCCCCCTGTGCATCATTTATCCCTGAATGAGAGTTAGGATATTTTTAGCACGATAGATAGAAAGGATACTATAGAATTCAAGGATAAATTCAAAATGGGTAAGAGGGGAATGAACCTCATATTTT
>NW_025833310.1:0-2729 GCF_002878395.1 Capsicum annuum | reverse complement strand
CAAAATGGCCAAAATTTTAGGCAAAATAGCCTTTAAATAGGCTTACCCAGGTCTAGGGTCTCACAGTTGTTAACATCAATTGGCCAAGGTTGCGGAACCATTTTTTCACCCCTCACACCATAGTCATGATATCTCTCCCTATGCCAGGCATGACCGAAGCTTGGAACTTAGTTCCAGCTTTAGCTAATGCCTCGAGATGCATCCAGAGTCTTTTTTTAGAAAATGAGATATCTAACCACATAGATATTGACATTATGAACACGTTGGCGAAGTTGGATTTTGAATTTATCAAGCTTTTACTGATGTTTTTCCTTGATGGTCAATTGGGCCCACATTTCACTCTCTATCTTCCGATTATCCTCCTCTACAGGGTGATACCTCTGATTTTTGCTGTATTTATGCATTCTAGCATTTCTATTCTAGCCTATTTATCTTTATTTTGAGAATTATTCATGTGCTATATGTGTTGATAATAATATAAATGTGCATCTAAATGTCTATGTATGTGTTTACAATTTTTAATGGTATTTTCACGTTAGGTTTGATTAAAATTGATCATTTAGAATTCAACCAAAAAAACTAGTGTGACTAGCTTGAGCTAGGTGTTTTTTTAGGATATCGTGTTGGGTTATAGCGTGTTTAATAAGTTACTAAGGTTCTTATTGTGTATTTTTATGTCAAACATCCTGTTTATAATGTTCAAAGGTCAATTTTATAAAGAAAAGAGTTAAAATAATAATCTTAACATCAATGCTTGCAAGACTAGTCTTAGCTTGTGTTTCTAGTTCACCGTCTTTGATGTTTTGTTGTTTTGAGCTCAAAATTATTGTTATTAATTCTATAGGATGATTGACAAATGGATTATGATGATATATTAAGAATATTAAAGTTTTAAATAAAGCATAAAGAACTTAAAAATGCTTGGAATGGATCAACAAAAGCACAATACATAAACTTGAAGCAATTTTGATACCTGGAATGTCTAGTGTATTTGGGGGACCTTGGGAATGGCCTATTGGTGTGTGAAACACACTAAAATAGTCAGAAGGTATCCCAAAATGTTACCCACCATGATATGTTCCCAATATCAATGAAGGAGGTGTCGCGTCGCGGTAAAGAGTGAATCTGCAATTGTCAATTTCCAGTAACTCAATGCGATTACGCCGCATCAAGGTCCTATAGAAATGAGCATGTTAGTATGATGTGATAATCATCAAAAGTGGGAAAACTATGCCCAAATATTAACGGATGACTTGGAAACCTAATCCCATTTTATTTATGACTTGTCTACTATTAATTTAACGTGTTAAATTTTGTTTTGAACATCTTGGAATGGCTGGGAGCATTGAGGAGGCTACTTGAACCTTATTTTAGGATTTTATTCATTAATTTAGATTTTTTATGGTTTTAATCATTCATACAATTATTTGGATATTGATTGTGGCTATGAGTGGCTAAAAACTCCCTTTCCAGGCTTAAAGACAAGAACATGAGCATTATTGTTCTGAATTAATTTCGTTTGATTTGCTTATCATTATTGGTTGTTTGTTTATTCTTGATTTAAGTAGTTGATTGATTGATCACACAGAAAATACAGTGATTGTCGACCTTGTGATTTCGGGAGGGGGAATTGAGAGATAGAACATGGGAATGAACAAAGTGTGGCTTGTATTCTTTTATGAAATGAGGAATTCAAATTAGAAACTAGGACAGTGATGTACTTAGAAGCCTTAATTGATTTATATGTAGGATGATAGCTTAAAGAACATAATTAGATTATATTACATCCCCGCTCAACAATGTAGTGGTAATGTCAAAATTAGGTAAATAGTTAGAGGTCAGAAGACTATGGTCATGCAATTAACCCTACAAATCTACAACTAAGATAAGCAAGTTAAATAATGAAGTTCAGTAACCTAGTATGATTGTTAGAAGTACGTTAACCCCAGGCTTTACTCCATTGATTTTTTCAAGACCTTTATTTTACACATTGTTTCGTTTGAGATCAAGTCCCTGTGGGATGGATACTTTGCTTTCCATAAGGCCACTTTATTAATTGATAGACCACTTTCACTTGCGTTTGAACTTGGGCGTTTCATGTTTTTCGTGTCATTGCCGGGGACTTGGAATTTGGTAACTATTTATTTTAGTTTTACTCTATAGGATTCTTTGGTGTTTATGCTTGGTCATGAAGTTTTAATTGCAGGAAACGTGTACAAGCTAGTAAGCTGGCAAGGAATAAGGATTTGGTTGAACCAAGCCTTGAACTTGAGCAATCCTTCCATCAACGATGGAGAGAAGAAATCCTTCTCCCCTGTACTCCTTAAATCACAGCAGATTAAGAACTTTCTGGTCAAATATGTGACGAACAAGAAGCTCACAAAATAGTTAGAGAAGTGGCAGTCCCACTTCTAACAAATTTGACCTCCTCATTTTAGAAGCTGACAGCTAGAGGTAATTTTGAAATCAAACATAAAGTTATTAGCAGCGGACAGTTCACAGGGCTTTAATATAAAGATCCACAGGTCCACTTGTGAAATTTTATGGAAATCAGTGACACATTCATTCCTATGGTGTTGAATGCAGATTATGTAAGGATGACTCTGTTACCCTTTTCACTGTTGGAGGAAGCAAAAAAGTGGTTGAATGTGGAGTCAGAAAATTCAATCACATCATAGGATAACATGGATTGAAAATTTCTTATCCAATTTTTTCCATCTGGCAAGACT
>NW_025833309.1:0-1096 GCF_002878395.1 Capsicum annuum | reverse complement strand
ATGCATGTTTAGTATGTTGTGCTCAGCTTTCAGTCATGTCAGTCATGAACCCATGTTTCAGTAGTGTATGTCTTGTACGTACTTCATCTTATCATCTCTCCCGCCTCAATTAATTTCCATTCGAGGACGAATGTTCCCAAAGAAGAGATATTGTAATACCCCGCATGTTTCTAAGCTAAGAGACGAACCATTTTTTCTACATATGAAATCTCCTATCCTGTGATTCATATTGAGTACTTGACTTACAATGAGTATCCTAGTGATAAGATAGCTTATGATACATTAACCATGTTCATATGAGTCACTTAAGGTAATACAAGCTAAGAGTTTTTGAATCCATCAAGTTTTAGTGTTTGATTTCATAAGGGTCATATTTGAACGAGTATAACTCAATGTTAATGTTGTATTTCTGCATATTTCTACCCACAAAATTATACAGAATTGAATTAGCTTTCCAACGATACCAATTTCATCAAAATTCGACACCCGAACTAGGAGTTATGGATTTGTGAAGTAGAGTGCGTCGTCTAACCAATCGCACACGGCCACTGGAAAGCATATGTGATAGCATATGCAGCGCCTATGTAAATATAGGCGATAGCATATGCGGTGCCTATGTAGAAATAGGTGATATCATATGCGGCGCCTATGTAAATATATGTGATATCATATGCGGTGCATATCTTATTGTTTCATGTGGCTTAAACACTCCGTTTTGAGTTATTTTGAGGGTAATTAAGTCTTTTAACACTCCTTATACGTATCTAAACTTAACCCTATGAAATATATAGCTTCTAATTACATTACAACCCTACTAACATCTTAAGTTCATCATGCAAGAGCACTAAAAAAGAAAAACAACTAGGGTTGCATAATCATGCTATGTCTTATTTGCAAATATGATCAAGTTGGTTTCTATTTTTAATGTCCATTTGTGTCTTGACTACACTTTAAATGAGAAAATAGGGAGTGTCCTAGATGGCTAGTGTCTTCGAGGCCTCCTAAAAAGTGAGATCCACAAATGATCCCCCTGCAGCATTACCAGTAACTGGCTTCGTAATAGAGTTCAAAGCCCGATAAAGGGTCTCCATCAGAT
>NW_025833308.1:0-1074 GCF_002878395.1 Capsicum annuum | reverse complement strand
CCCTATTTTTCTGGTAATAAATGATTGGGATGATTTTTAGTGTATACCAAATACGCGTATTAATTTATAATGCTTATATTTAATTTCGTCATAGTAGAATATATTTAAAATAATCAAGAAAAAAAATATTAAATACATAAAAAATGTTAATATGATTTTTTTTATCCTCATAGTTCAATCCGCTAGACAAGGATTGGTGCTATATCTTTATTAGCTACCGAAAATTCTTGTTCATTCCCTTTCCATCTCTCTTTCTCTGTTTCTTTCTCAATTGAACTCGGCGAGAGGATAAAAAGGGAGAATTCTATAATTTCTTAAATACAGATATAGTTACTGCTTTTCAATTCATATATATATGTACCATTTTGCAAGAAAGAAACAAAGAAAAAGGTAATGGATTCGGTGATGAACAAGGCAGGTTCATATTTGATTGGTCAGAAAGCCAGCAAGGAGTTTAGTTCCGTAACCAACGACCTTAACGTACGCAGTTTCCTTTTGACCTTCCTTGAAACTCTTTTTTGCAACAACGTGATTATTCAATATTTGGAGGATTTGCATTGGGCATTCTTTGATTATGTACTTATGTTTATGAAATCATTAAATATTGTGTTCAATTTATGATTCGGTAATGAAGATTGGATCTTTATTGTTAATTAATGTTGGTGATATACTGAAGAAGCTAAGGTGTTGTTTGGTTTGAAAATTGTCATCTCGAGATAACTAATATCGGAATTAATTATCTCAGGATTATCCGGATAACTTATCCCACCATGTATATGGGATAAGTTATCCCGAGACTAAGGGAAAAATGGTGGGATAAGTTATCCCGAGTTGGATTATTCCTCCAACCAAATAAAGGAAAATATGTTCTTTTATTTTATCCCGGGATAATTAGTTATCCCAGGATAACCATTTTCAAACCAAACCACCGTAGGTATAAGAGTGCTACTAATTTAGAAATGTGCTACCCAATTTTAGAAAGAAAAAACATAACAATAATACTCCCTCATTTCAAAATATTTGGCCTTCTTTTTAAAAATATTTGTTTCATCTTAGTTGTTTAATTTATAAAAT
>NW_025833307.1:0-3250 GCF_002878395.1 Capsicum annuum | reverse complement strand
CGAATTTGGTGATAGCCACTCCTCAAATAAATTTTAGAAAACAAACACGAACCACTCAATTCATCAAGCATATGATCTAACCTAGGAATAGGGTGATGATATTTTACCATTATCTTATTGATGGCTCGATAATCAATGCACATACACCAAGTCCTATCTTTCTTGGGAACTAGTTGCACTGGGACCGCACGAGGGCTCATACTCTCGTTGCTATACCCTTTTTTGAGGAGTTCCTCAACTTAGCGTTGCAATTTCTTGGTATCCATCGGGTTGCTCCTATAAGCTAGTTTGTTGGGCAATTGTGAACCCAACATAAAATATATTTGGTGTTAAATTCCCCGAGGTGGGGGAAATTCTTGCAGTAATTCCTTTGGGAAGACATCCTCATAATCCTACAAAACATGAGAAATAGGAGGAGAAATGGAAATGTTAGTGGCATTAGTATTAAAACAATGATCTAAGAAGACCATCAAAGTTTCCTCGTCATGATCCACAAATAATTCTTTCCTCCTAGCCATCATCACCACACTTCCTTGCCCCTTATAAATTAGGAGCCCCCCAATTTCGCCTACTCCCTCACTCTCGGTTCCTCTCTTTTCCCCTCACTCTCGGCCTTCTTTCCCTTCTCCCTCAATTCTCGCATCTTTTGATATAATTCATTGACTTAGGAAGGCAATAATGGATGAAGAGCAAAATTGTGACCATCCTTCTCAAGTGTATACCGATTGGACCTTCCATCATTTTTGGTCGACCTATCGTATTGCCAAGGCCTTCCTAACAATAAGTGAAAAGCTTGCATTAGTATCACGTCACAAAGCACATCGTCATGGTAGTTGGCTACCTTAAAATGTATCACACATTACCTTATGGCCTTTAAATCGTTGTATTCATTCAACCATTGCAACTTGTAAGGACTAGTGTGAGGTGTAGTCGGCAATTTCAAAAAGTTCACCATAGCAACACTAACCACATTCGCACAACTTCCACTATCTATCACCATAGTGTACACACTTTCCTTTATAAGAAATTTAGTATGGAATAGACTTTCCCATTGGCTAGGATCATCTATTTCCTTACTAATCATGGCATGCCTCACTACAAAGTTTGGAACCATGCACTCCCCTTCTTGCAGATAAGCATCCTTACAATCATCATCATTATCATGTGGATCATTTGTAGGTTTCTCAAGACCTACTTCCTCACCAAGATAATACAATCTCCTTTCCCTTAGGATCACATTATGTCGGTTTCGACATTCATTGGTTTTATGCCCCCAACCTTGGAACTTAAAACATTGGAACCCTTTAGGATTAGGATACCTGTGAGATTCTTGCAGGGGATGAAATTTGTGGACTGTTTTACTCTCAGACAGCCTTGTAGTGGTGGGTTGGTCCTTGTTTTTGGGCCAACCCGAAGATGGTTGAACCATATCTTTGCTACTTGGCCAACCCGAGGTTGATGGTCCCTTTGCCTTGAACGAAGACCTCTCTTTAAGCTCTCTTTAAATCTCAAGAGCCACTTGGAAAATACTTTCAATGGTATCAAACTTGCGAAGCGTCAAATGGGTAGAGATCTCTTTGTTCAACCCACACTTGAACCGAATAATGTCATGGACAATTTGTTCTCCCTAATGATCAAGCTTCAACATGAGTTGTTGAAACTCATCATAGTATGCCACAACACTTCAATTCCCTTGTCGTAAATTGTACAAACTAGAAAGCAACTCATGATGTAACTTTCGGGAAGATACCATTGCCTCATTAGGTACCTTAATCGAAACCATGGTGGTGGTTGTCCCTCTTCCAACTCGTTGCCAAACCGCTTGACGTATTCCCACCAAGTGTTAGCATAGCCTTCAAAATGAGCTATGGTATAAAAACTCTTCTTCTCCTCCCAGATATCATTCACTTGAAACACTTTATCACACGCGACTCCCAATCAATATACACCTCAAGTTCACTTTCACCCTTAAAGATAAGTAGGCTCAATTTGATGGTATTGATGCCTACATCTCTCTCTAGATGTGGTTTCCCCTTTCTCCATACCCTCTTATGTCCTTAGATCTACACGACCCCCCCTTTCATCTCTTCCTTCTTAATGTAGGAATCGTCAAAGGCTCCATACCCTTTATAATCCTCTCTACCATATTCCTCAAGGTGGACAGGACGGTTTTGGATATTTGGAACTTGATTTGGAGGAATTGGATTTTGTGGAGGCATTTGACGTCCGAGTACCTCTTTAGGAACTTGAGGCGTTTGGAAATGAGTTGGTCTATTGGAGTCTCTGTTTAGAGGGTTATAAGTGGTTTGGCTTACGGCATTTAGTGGAGCTAGTGAAGGATTTGGCAATTGTGGCCATGTTTCGGGAGTAACGGTGGCGGAGGAATTTCTATCATATCCACTTGACGAAACATGTCGAGGAGTACAAGGAAGAGAGTTCCTTTGATTCTCCACTTGTTCTAACCTCCCACTAATAGTCGTCACTTCTCCCCTTATGGCTCCCACTTCCGTACTCAACCTTTCAAGAGCTCGGGTCATAGCCTCAAGAGTGACCCTCATATTCTTCATTTAATTAGAATCCACGGTTTGAGATGTGGTTCCCTCCATTATTAAGGTATCACCTATACAAGAAACAAATAAATTAGTTTAAAATCCCTCTCCTCACTCACACTCTCTTGGTTCACTCACACTCAAGTTCCACAAGTGTTGTAGATTGGCTAGGAACCCGGGAATCTGTAAGGTATGAGTATGCTCTTGCCCGAAATGGATTCTAGTTTGAAACTCAAATAATTATCGTCGGAATAGAGCCAAAAGTTACAACGTATTCAAACAACAAAAGCACACAAGCAAACAACGTTAATACAAAGAATGTACACAAAACTAAATTACAAGCTAGTAGGGTATTACTAGGTTGTCAATTAGTGTCGAGCAAACAAACGAAACTAGGAAACAATAAAATGAAACTAAGAAATCTAAAATTTGAACTCAAAAATATTGCATGAGTAGTACTTTAGTGACGTGACAGTCCACTATTGGCCTCGAGTTTTATCAAAATTTTATTTCCCATTTTCAAGTCTTGATCAATATACAATTTGGAATTGGTGGATTTGTTTAATGGAGGGAAAAGTGTTCTTGGAGCCTTTTTTTTTAAATTTCAAAAGCAAAACTTGACTTCTTTGAACTTTTTCCTTGAAACAAGGTCCACAAATCAAGGAAAAGTAGATGAAAAGTCTTTGAAGTGATAGGGACAA
>NW_025833306.1:722207-741496 GCF_002878395.1 Capsicum annuum | reverse complement strand
GAACTTGTTGTAAAAGCCTCACAATTTCTAGGAGGGACATATAGCCTGCTCCTATCATTGTTGCTTCTCCAATTTCCTTGCTCCTGATTCTTATATCCAACCTTTTCATAGTAAGTTCAACCTTAATTTCCTTGGCTATTGCCTCAAAACCCCCCTGATGATTATTTACATAGTTCGCCTCTTCTTCTGAGTCAGACTCCACTTTGCTCTGCGATCCCACACCCTTCACTTTCTCAATTTTACCTGATAGTAAATGCTTGGTTAGAAAGTCTATTTATGTTTTTAGGTGAGCTAGGTCTTGATCACGCTCCTCATCTCTTCTACATTGTTCCGCAGTCATACCCATAGAAATAGTAGGGCTTGCTACTACAGAGTCTCTAGTATGCCATGCTCGACTCTGTTTGGTCATTCTTTCTAGCATTTCTGAAGCCTCTGGGAATGTAAGATCAACAAATGAACCACCAGTAGCATTATCTACAATTGGTTTTGTCACAGAGTTAAGAGCCTTGTACAAAGTCTCCATCAAGTGTATGTCTGTCATATTGTGGTTTGGACACTGCGTTAGCTTCTTTTTTAATCTCTCCCAGGTTTCATGCAAGGCTTCAGCTGGGAGCTTGCTAAAGTTACCGATCTCATCCCTCAACTGTACCCTCCTGGAAGGTGGAAAGAACCTTTTTAAGAAAGCTCCTTTCAACTGCCTCCAGTAGGTGATAGAATTAGGTGTCAGCTTATTAAGCCACAATGTTGCCTCCCCAGACAGAGACAACAGAAATAATATCAAATGGATAGCATTCTGACCCACTCTTGGGTTATCAAAAGATTTATAGATGGTGAAAAAGTTCACCAGATGCAAGTTTGGATCATCCCCAGGAAGGCCACCAAACAACCTCTTCAGATTAAGGAGTTGAATCATAGTAATTGTAATGTTGAATTTTTCCCCAAGTGCTAATGGTGGAGGAATAATTGCACCCATTGCACTTGATTCATCCATTCCATCATCATCATCATTGAGGTCATACTGGACCGGTTGGTGATCTTGCCTTTCTCAGAATAGACAGTTTCTGTTAGCATTACGCTATACTCGTGCAGCTATTTGCTCTGCACGTCTTGGGTTACCAGGGTTCAGCAACTCCTCATATCCCAAATCTTCATTCTCAGGATTTGGATGTCGTACGTGTTGACCGACATTCTTCATATTCACCTGAGCTCTAGCTAAGGCTGCTAACCTGTCAGCCTCCTGCTGGTCTGCCATTCTACTGATTAGTTGTGGTTCCGAATTAAATGGAAACAATGGTCCTCCAAAACTTCTGGTTCTTAGCATACACCACAAAATTCCTACAGAAAACAAAAATAACAAATAAACATAAAAACTAGGAAACTTGACTAACAGTCAATTAGCATACACAAACTTCAATTTACAATCGTATTCCTTGGCAACGGCTCCATTTATGATAATACTCAACTAAACCTCTCTTAAAAGAATGTAAGCGATCGTTATCAATATATAAACCAACTAGGTTGGCGTCAAATCCCATAGGGAAATGGGTGTGAATTTGAGTTATCTGTGGGTTAATCAACTGATAGTTACCAGTTTCATATGAATGGAGGTTTTTGGAAGTGTAATAAATAGTTATTTCTCAGTTTAGTGTTTGAAATCAATATAATAAGGAAAACCAGAGTTATGTCACTATGGGTATTGGGATTTGACAGACGCTAGTAACGGTTCAAGATTCTTGTGGTAGGTAGGAACAACAGACTATCCTTATCAAAGTTATGTCTAAATGTTTATCAACCTATTTAGACATTTAATTACCTAATTTTCTCAAACTTAGGGAATTTATATTTCATAACAGGATGTTATCCCAAGTTAATTAATCTTGTTACATCATTAATTATTAAATGGAAGTTTAATGCTTCTAGGTCCCTATTGATAATTCACTTCTTACTAGGGTTAATTTCTTATCTCAAGCAAATCACCCATAAGCAAAGTCTATTGTTTGCAACCAATAGTCAGCATGTAAAATAATGGAATTAATAAGAAGTTCCTACCACAGTTAGAATCTTGAACACTTAGTTACTTTACAAACCTAAACCCATAGGTCCCACAACTCGGGTTAAGGGAATTTAGCTACTCATAATAAAATAAGCAAGACAACAAGTTGAATTCATACTTAGATAGATGATCTTACAGCAAGATGAATAGCAACAAGTGTTTCTTAGATTTGATCCAGTAGAAAATCCAAAAAACAATTGTAATAATCTCTCTAAAGAATTAAAGTCAGAAGATAAAGAGAAAAAGTGCTCAAAACGTGAGTTCCAGATATCCGAGATCATCAATGAAAACCCTAACATATGCTTTAAATACTTCAGTCTGATTATGAAAATAAAATCATAGATCACAGTATTTTCTTGGACAGGTGACGACGTGTGTGGCAGCTTATCAGGAGTCTGACGGCTTATCAGGAATGTCGTCAGCTCTTCTTTACTTTGATAATCTTTGCCTTGGGCTGACAATAAAGCTTGATGTCTTGTCTGACATGTGACTACCTATCAGAGGTGTCGTCACTTCTTCACTTCAAAATCCATTCCCTGCCTAAGCCTGACGACGAGCCTAATGGCTTATCAGACATTTGACAACCTATCACAGATGTCGTCACATATTCTAGCTGAAGGCCATTCTCTTTCTAAGACTGACGGCAACTTTAATATCTTATTACAAGGCTGACGACTTATCAGATAAGTCATTAGTTATTCTTCCTTCTCTACTTGCTCAGACATCAACTCTTTTACTCTCATAATTGTTGATTCTCTTGTATCTTGACTTTTACTGCAATGTCAAAGGGAAAATAATCAAAAATGACAAAAGTTAAAGCCTCAAATGTATTAGCATTTGCTCACACGTAAATGCAAATTTTGCCAATTCCACGCAAATTTCATACATCAACCTCCTGAAGTATCACACCCAACTGTAGCATCTTGGCCATTCAATTCTTGGGGAGTGGATGTTGTTGGGCCGCTACTAAAATCTTTTGGTGGACACTTGTATATCTTAGTTGTGACTTATTACTTCTCAAAACGGGCTAAAGTTTTCGCTCTCAAAGAAGTAAAGAAGGAGAATATTGCAAATTTTATCCGAGTGAATATCATCTACCTCTTTGGAATTCCTCAATACATAATAACTGACAATGGCAAGCCATTTGATAACAAACTAATGAACAAGATCTATGATCTCTTTGGTTTCAAGCAGTGTAAATCTTCTCTGTACCATGATGCCCCCAATGTTCTTGCCGAAGCATTCAGTAAGACTTTATGCAATTTGTTGAATAAGGTCGTCTCCAAGTCCAAAAGAGACTGGCATGACCGAATGGAAGAAGCTTTTTGGGCATATAGAACGACTTACCGAACACCGACACAAGCAACCCCATATTTTCTTGCTTTTGGAGTTGAAGCAGCCCTACCATTTGAGTGTCAAATACCTTCTTAGAGACTGGTTATTCAAGAAAATCTCACCGAAGAGCAAAATCCCCAGTTTCATCTTAAGAAGTTATAAGCTCTTGATGAGATGAGGTTGGAGGATCAATAAAATCTTAAATGTTATTAGGCCCGACTATCTCATTCTTTCAATAAAAGGGTTCGCTTAAGGTGCTTCCAATTTGGAGATCAAGTCTTTGCAGTAAGAAGACCCATTATTACTTCTTATAAGTCTGGGGGAAAATTTGCTTCAAAATGGGATGGAACATATGTCATATAAGAAGTATATTCAAATAGTTCTTACAAGCTTGTCGATGCAGATGGCATGGGGATTGGCCCTATCAATGCCAAGTTCTTGAAAAAGTACTATCCTTGAAGAAAGATGACACTCCTTAAGGAACGAGTATAAAATGCATGTCCACTCCTGGAACGCAAGAGTATAAACTGTGTATGGCTAAAAAAATGTCTGATAGGTTAAAAACCTCGAAGGAGGCAGCCTAGGCAAAAGTTAGGACAAACAAAAAAAACACTTACCCCAGAACTACGCTGTGACTTGATTCTCTTTACTGAGGTATATAGGCCCTTGGAATTATATTCTAAGTTAAGTTGCATGAGTGTCAAAAAAATACATGTTCCCTTTCATATAAAAAATTTAATCTTTAAGAGACTTTTAATTTCATCAATCTTCAGACTTGCGCCAAGTATTGGTGACTTAATGGGGGCAAACCCCTATGAAGTATGAGCTTCTTTGACATAAATTAAAGTCTTCAAATTTACTATGTCTTCATGTTGGAGCTTTCAAGTTATCATATTGAAGCTTGTAAGTTCACGAAGTCTAATAACTGAAGTATTAAGATGACCAATGTTTATAAGTTGAAGTCTTCAAATTCACCAAGTCTTCATGTTGGAGCTTTCACCATAATAAAGCCTACAAGTACACGAAATCTACAAGTTGAAATCTTCATATGCTCTATGTCTTTAAGTTAAAGTCTTTAAATTCACTAAATCTTTAAGTTGAAGTCTTTAAATTTGCCATATCAAAGCCTTTAAAGTCTGATAGCTGAAGTCTTCAGATGACCTATAGCTTAAGTTGAAGTCTTTCAATTCACTAAGTTTTCATATTGGATCTTTCAAATTTACCATACTGAAGTTGGCAAGTTCACAAGTTGAAGTCTTTATATGCTCTTTATTTATAAGTTGAAGTCTTCAAGTTGAAGTTTTCAAATCTGCCACATTGAAGCCTTCAAAGTCTGAAAGTTGGAGTTATCAGGTGCTTTGATCTATAAGTTGGAAGTCTTTAAATCTTTCAAACCTTCTTTAGTTTACCTTTCTTTAGGTCGGGACGAGTAGTCATCCCTATGTGCCCTAAGATTACCATGAAATTATCTTTTCTTAGGGCGGGGATGAGTAGCCATTCCTATGCGCCTTAAGATTACCTTAAAATTACCTTTTCTTATAGAGGGGGTGGGTAGCCATCTCTATGCGCCGTAAGATTACCATAAAATTACCTTTTCTTATAGAAGGGACTAATTGTCATCCCTATGCGCCATAAGATTACCATAAAATTACCTTTTCTTATGGTGAGGATGAATAGCCATCCCTATGCGCCGTAAAATTACCATAAAACTACCTTTTTTTATGGTGGGGATGGATATCCATCCCTTTGCGTCGTAAGATTACCATAAAATTATCTTTTCTTATGGCGGGAATGAATAGCCATCCCTATGCGCTATAAGATTACCATAAAATTACCTTTTCTTATGGCGGGGACGGATATCCATCCCTATGCTCCATAAGATTACTATAAAATTACCTTTTCTTATTGCGAGTATGGATAGCTATCCCTATGTGACGTAATATTACCATAAAATTACCTTTTATTACGGCGGGGACGGGTAGCCATCCCTATGCATCATAAAATTACCATAAAATTACCTTTTCTCATGAAGGGGACGAATAATCATCCCTATGCACCATAAGATTACCATAAAATTACCTTTTCTTATGGAGGGAGCGAGTAGTCATCCCTGTGTGCAATAAGATTACCTTCTAGGATTACCTTACTTATGGTAGGGAAAAGGCATCTAACCCTTTGCATATTAAGACTATAACCTTGCATAAAAGGCTTTATCTTGAGCAATGGATTGTAGTTCACCTAAAAAAAAAGAAGAAAAGAAGGGAAACATGGGCAAAAAGATGGAATGCTCACCTAAATATGGTGAGTATCTCGATCGGCAAAGATGGATCAAGTTACACCCTTAACTCTACTTGCCTATAGAAAGTGTTAGAGTCCTCTTTCCAACAGAAAATGACACTCACGATTCAACGTTCCCATGCCTATATATGATTTGTCTCGTGTAGCCACGCAAACCTAAAATTTAAACATATCAGCATGCGGAGCCAACAAAAATTATCTAGGATGATTCTGAAGATGTTGAATCATGAATTTTGAGTGTGATATATATTTTCGAGTCTATTTTTGAAAAAATCAAGTAATTCATGATTTCGTTCGTCCTACTTTGAGATATAAAAATTTAAGTAAAGGCGCACAAATTTGGAATTTTCAGCATGACAAAATTTAGTGTCAAATTTTGTCAAAAATAATGCTAAAAGTTTTAAATCATAAATTTTGAGATGTTGTATATTTTCGAGTATAATTTCAGAAAATTCAAGCGGTTCATGATTTCGTCATTTCTACTATGAGATATTAAAGTTTCAATAAAGTCATGTGTATCTGAAATTTTCAGCATGACAGAATTTAAAGTCAACTTCAAAATTTTCTCTAAAATAATGCTGAAGGTATTAAATCATGAATTTCGGATGTTATAGATTTTTTAGTCTAGTTTCAAAAAAATTAAGCGCCTCATGATTTCATCGTTCCTACATCAAGATATGAAAATTTTAATAGAGGTGGGCAGATCTGAAATTTTCAGCATGATAAGATTTAGGGATAAATTCAAAAAATTATAGAGAATTATATTGAAGTAATTTAGAGCTGAATTTTGGATGTGTTATAGATCTTGAAGTCTAGTTTCTAGAATATCAAACGGTTCATTATTTTGATTTTCCTACAATGAGATATGAATTTTTTACAAATAACATGTTGTGCAGAAAAAAAAATTAACGAAAATAAGAGGAAAGTAGGAGGGAAAGAAATTACCTCAATATTATCGATGGCTTGGAAACTCCAAAATCTGTACAGAAAAAATGAGGAACCTACATCCTTTTATAGAGTTGTAGGATAGATGTTTCATTCTCCAATACAAGTTCAAATTGGAGGTTGTTTCCTCCTTCCATACAAATTCAAATGGGAAGGGTTCCCATCTCCAACACAAATTCAAATTGGAGGTTGTATCCTTCTTCCATACAAATTCAAATTGGAAGAGTTTCCATCTCTAATACAAATTCAAATTGAAAGTTGTTTTCTTCTCCTATACAAATTCAAATTGAAAGAGTTTTCATCTCCAATACAAATTCAAATTGGAGGTCGTTACCTTTTCCACTACAAATTTAAATTGGAAGAGTTTTCATTTCCAATACAAATTCAAATTGGAGGTTGTTTTCTTCTCCCATGCAAATTCAAATTGAAGGTTGTTTCCTTCTCTAATGTAAATTCAAATTGAAAGAGTTTTACTCCTGGTTAAGTAAGGTGGTAAAGAAAAAAGTTTTTCAAAATTTATTTGAAATTGGTTATCATGCCTCACCAATGGGTCTTACTTTCAAGAGAAAAAATAATAAGAGACTTTTTTTAAGAGCCAATATCAATATGGTTCAACTTTAATTGTCTCAACTAATGAATGAGGTATTCATATGTATGAAAATTTTTGAAGCACGAGGGATGTCACGACCCAAAAATAAGGGTCATGATGAAACTTGTCGTGGCGTACCTTGATAAGTAAGCCTATCACCTAAACTATACAAAAAGAAGAAAAGATAGAAATATCCCACGGTAAGACTTCTAGAACGAAGCTGAACAATATAAGTAATCATAACAATGCGAAAAGAATTTATGCAAAATACCAATCATGCCCAAAACCAGGTGTCAATAGTGAAAGAACTATTAATACTATTCAAGAGTCAAATGCATCATAAAAATAACCACAAAGTAATAATAACTCTCTCCGAATACTTATAAAGACATAATAACTATAGAAAGATAGAGGTGAACTTTGGACGTATGAATGTCCAACCGTTATCTTGGAAACTCCAATAATCGCCCGAGTCAATCAAGCTGAGGCACACTTCAGCTAAGACCTGCACTGAAAGGGCGCAGTAGGCATGAGTACACTCCACTTGTACTCAGTAGGTATCATAGGCCGACCAAGAAAAGTAGTAAATAAAGCATACGAAATATACACTAAGGGCACGTCACCTGCAATCAGAAAATATCCCATAATGGTAGCCCACACCACTTGCACTAACACTTCTAATATATCTCACATATATTTCAACAATACACCAAGGTATAGAACAGAAATATACATTATGTCACATATAAATAAAACAAGAGAGAACATGTAGATACAAACTCATCAAATACAAGTAAAGGAAGGTAAGACAAATACATAGATGACAAGTCAATAAGGCAATAAAACACAACATAAACACAATAAAGTAAGTGCAATGTATATGATAATGATAATGATGATGATGCACGAGGTCGTCGCACAACCTCCAGGATCATCGTACAATCCCCGTATACACCTACGGAACAAAAGCTTCTCTACGTAGGCCCATGGAGGGGTTCATCAACCTGTATATAATCCACATATCTCATATCTCCTTTTCAGCATATCCCTCGGAAAGGATTTTATAAGGTGTTACAATATTTTTTTAAAAGGTGTTTCCAGTGTTTCTCAGATGTTGCCACGGTGGTATCATTGTTTCATGAATGAGTATGATATGAAGATGTAATGCTCACAACCAATCAAAATGAGTATTTTCACAACCAATCACATGATATATTTCCACAACCAAGCACAATGATACATTCCAACAACCACATAAGCCAATATCACTTATTATTTTCGTTTCATCCATGAATTTCCACATGTCTCTTATGCCAATAAAGTCTGAATATAATCATAATACATCAATAGTACCGTATTAAACAACACAATACAATTGTTCACATATATTCAAGGCTATCAATATCACATAGGACCCCACAAGGTCAAACATATCACATAATATCTCAATTTCGACAATTACATCACATATACGCCCCCACACGGACACAACACATAGATAGCCATTTATCATGATTAGTTCCCACCCTTAACGTGCATTTTGTATCATCATTTACTACCCATCCCAGTCCGAAAGAATTAAGCCATAACCTACCTTGAAAGCCAAAATCGGTCTGCTATACTTGAACCCGCAACCTTACTTTACACGAACAATCCCAAACTCCACTAAAAACATCAAATATGAAATCTATGCGTCAAGAAAAAATCAACGACACCCATATTGACTACTTTTGATTCGGTGTCAAAACAGATTCTCAATATGGGTTTTCAAACAAAAGGGCAAAATCATAACTTTATGTCAAAAACATATTTTCCATATTTTTAGGAATCTGCAGCTGAAAACCCAAGTTAAATCGAGTCAAAAATGGAGTTCAAATCAAAGAAAAATTATTTTTGAGCTTTACCGAGTAAAATCTTTGAAATCTAGGTTAAAATCAAGAATCGGAGTTGTTTTGAAAGTTAAGTTGCTGAAAAACTAGTAATTATAAGATAAAAATATTATTCAAGTGAAAATGAGTAAAATTTAGGTTTAAAATCATGCCCTAAGATTTTTGGGGTTTTGAGAAATTTATCAAGAAATTACTAAGAAAATGGTGAATTTTTACCTTTAATCCGTAATAAAACCAGGAAAAAGGTGTTAATCTAACTTCCAAGCTCCCACAAGCTTCACTTTTAAGCTCCTAAACTATTTAGAGTTTAACTCTCAAAAGGCAAGATGAAAAATGAGCAAAATGGACCCAAAATTATTTATAAGTGCAGAAAATCTGCACTGAAATAACCAAAAAAGTTGCGGTTTTTTTTTGTTAAAGTCCACTCCGGACTTCGATGGGGTGCCCGAGATTCGTTCAGAGTCCGAGTTGTGCAAACGAACTATGCAACTGTACTAAATTCGATGCTCCAGACGCGTTGGCGATATCATATTTTCCAAAAAACATCATTTTCATAAAGTTGACCCCAAAAACTCAAAATTATAATTTTTCAAATCGAGGGCAGAAATGAGATTTAAAACCCGTAAAATCATACCAAATATGCTAACACCCTAAAATTAACATTCTGGAGCTGCTGGCGAAGTTGGATTTTCCATCTGAGATTGTTTTGATCAAATGTGGGTCCCACTCCCATATTTCTAATTTTTTAACTTTCCGATCAATAGGTCAAAATGAGCTCGGGTGCACCTGGACCTGAACTAAAGGTCTGCCTAGCCTAAAATCCATATTCCAAAGCTCCTAGCGTAGTCCGTTCATCCATCCGTGGCACGGATCAAAAGATATCCACATAAGTCCAAATTAAGGCTCTTTAAGCCATCAAAACCCACAATATTGCATAAATGAAACCAAAATGCATAGAAAATCATGCCAATCACTCCCACACCCTAAAAATATCATAATGCAAGTACGGGGAGGGGTAAAATAGTCAAATTAGATAAAATTACAAATTTCACATATTTCATCAATTTTTTAGGTCGTTACATCATCCACCACTAAAATCTAGTTCATCCTCGAACTAAGACAAGGAAATGCCTGAACCAATGAAAAGCTGGGGATAGGAACTACGTATATCAGACTCAACCTCTGAAGTAGCCTCATCTACAAGTTGATGTCACCACTGGACCTTAACCATAGGGATCACTCTAGAGCGCAACCGCCTAACATCGCTAGTTAAGAAGAAAATCGGCATCTCTACAAAGGACAACCGCTCATCTAACTGAACCGACTCCAAACGAATAACATGAGACTCATCAGGAATATAGAATCGAAACATAGAAATATGAAAAACTAGACGAATAGTTGATAGATCAAGTGGCAAAACAAACTCATAATCCACATCACCAATAGTTTGTAGAATCTCAAATAGACCAATATACCTGGGGCTAAGCTTGCTTCTTCCCAAACCTCATCACATCCTTCATGAGTGAAACTCGAAGGAAAACATGATCACCTATACCAAATCTCAAGGCACGAAGTCTACGATCAGCATAACACTTTTGCCTACTCTGAACCGTTCTAAGTCTATCCTTAATCACCCAAACTCTATCCAACGACTCATGAAGCAAGTCCGTACCTTGAGGTCTCACCTCTGAAATATCAAATCAACCTACTGAGGAGCAACAACGCCTACCATACAACGTCTCAAAAAGAGCCACTCTGCTAAAGCCAAATGTTGCTCCCACTGGCCACCAAAATCTATTTCGCATGCATGAAGCATATCCTTCAAAACCTGGATGGTCTGCTCTGGCTAGCCATCAGTCTGGGGGTGAAACGCTGTGGTAAGATCAACCTGAGTACCCAACTCATCCTGAAAAGTCTTCCAAAAGTGAGATGTGAACACAAAACCTCGATCTGAAATAATGGACACTGATGCACCATGCAGACGCATAATCTTACGAATGAATATATGGGCTAACCTATCAGCACTGAATGAGACCTAAATCGGAATAAAATAAGCTGACTTGGTCAATCGATCCATGATGACGCAAACACTGTCAAAACCAAGAGAAGTATAAAGAAACCCAGTCACGAAGTCCATAGTGATCTGTTCCCACTTTCACTCGAGAATGGGTAACTCTAAAGCAAACCACCGGGTTTTATATACTTGGCCTTCACCCGCTGACAACATAGGCAATGAGCCAAAAAATCTGCTATATTCTGCCTCATACCAACCCACAAGTAGTGTTGTCTCAAATCACTATACATCTTAGAAACACCTGGATGGATGGAATATCTGGAACAATGGGCCTCCTCCAAGATCTACCTAATCCAATCACCACTCTCGACACACAAACTCAGCCCCCAATCCTCAAAAAAACTTTATCTGAATTAAGTGAGGCTTCCCTAACCTTCCTACTCAACACCTTATCTCAAAGCAACCTCAATCTAACATCATCTAACTGATGAGCTTGAATCTACTTTATCAAAGATGATCTAGCCTCCATAAATGCCAAAACATGCCCCGATGTCAAAATATAAAGCCTAACCATCGGGTTAGCCAAAGAATGAACCTCTAAGGCCAATGGCCTCTCCTAAGTCAAATGATGCACCAAGCCACCGATGCTAGTCGACTTTCAGCTCAAGCCATCCGCAACCACATTAGCCTTGCCCTGATGGTAGAGAAAAGTCAAGTCATAATCCTTAAGAAACTCAAGCCAATGACGCTGCCTCATATGAAGATCTCTCTAGTAAAGAAGTACTAAAGGCTACAATGATCTTAGAAGATCTTACAATGAACTCCATACAAGTAGTGCCTCCACAACTTCTAGGCAAACAGAACTGCACACAACTCTAAATCATGAGTAAGATAATTCCTCTCATGAGGCTCAAATCTTGACAAGATGCATACACAATTACCTTGCCCTCCTGCATCAACACAACACCTAACCCAACACCTGAAGTATCACAAAAGACAATAAAGCCCACGCCCTCCTTGGGCAAAGCCAATATAGGAGTTGAAGTCAACAAATCTTTAAGCTTTTGAAAGCTCACCTCACAACATCATACCACTGGAAGGAATTCTTCTTCTGAGTCAACTTGGTCGACGGAGCTGTAATGGAAGAGAAACCTTCAAAAAAATACTAATAATACCCAACCAACACAATAAAACTCCAAAATCTTGGTAGGCGAAGTAGGTCTAGCGTAATCACAAACTGCTACAACCTTAGCTGGATCAACCATAATACCTTTGTTAGTCATCACATGATCCAAGAAAGAAACTAACTCTAACTAAAACTCGCACTTAGATAACTTCGCATACAACTTCTTATCCCTCAATCTCTAAAGCCTAATCCACAAATAATCCTCATGCTCAACCTTATTCTTGGAATAAACCAAGATATCATCTATAAATACCATAACCAAAAAGTCAAGATACGGTCAAAACACCTAGTTCATTAACTCCATGAATGCGGCAGGGGCATAGGTAAACTAAAAAGGCATGACTAAGAACTCATAATGACCATATCAAGCCTGAAAAGCAGTTTTCGGAATATCCGAAGCTCTAGTCCTCAACTAGTTATAAATAGACCTCAAATCAATCTTTAAAACACCGCAACACCCTGAAGATGATCAAATAAATCATCGATGCGAGAAAGAGGATACTTATTCTTAACCATCACCTTATTCAGCTGCCAATAATTAATACACATCCACATAGACCCATCCTTTCTTTTCACAAATAAGACAGGCGCACCCCAAGGTAAAATACTAGGTCAAATAAATCTCTTATCCAACGACTTTTGTAATCGATCCTTTAGTTCCTTCAGCTCTACTGGGGCCATCCTATAAGGAGGAATAAAAATGGGCTTAGTGCCCGACTCAACATCAATAATAAAATTAATATCTCGATTAGAAGGCATACTAGGTAAGTCCGTAGGGAACACATCTATAAATTCACGGACAACACAGACAGAATCCAAGGAGAGAGGTGAAACAACATTGGTGTAACGAATATGGGCCAAGTAAGAAAACTATCCCCTCTTAACTAATTTACGAACCTGAATATAAGATATAAGCCTTTTAGGGCCCGAATGAAGTTTACTCTTCCAAGCTATCCTTGGCACATCTGACGAAGCTAAAGTTACAGTCTTGGTATAACAATCTAACATAGCATGATAAGAAGACAACCAATCCATACCCAAAATAATATCAAAATCGATCATATCTAACACAAGTAAGTTTATCAAAGTATCATGCTTGGTAAAAGTCATATCACAATATCGATGTACCCGATCCACCACTAAAGAATTACCTACCAGGGTAGATACACAGATAGGCATGGAAAGAGGCTCAGTAACAAAATCAAAACCCAAAGCAAAATACACAGATGCATGGGAGAAAGTTGATCCGAGATCAAATAATACATATGCAAGTCTGAAACAAATAAGGAAGGTACCTGTAATCATAGCATCAAAAGTCTCTTCCTCAAGTATAGCTGGTATAGCATAACACTATCCATCACTACCAACTGGCTAAGTAACCCCACAACCACCAACACAGGCTCTACTATTCTTACCTCTTGCAACTTTGGTAGAATACCTACCTCTCACAGCTGAAATAGAAATAGCTCTAACCACATGACGAGAACATTCCTTGGCTATATGGCCAATCTCATCACACACATAACAACTTCTACGACCAATCTCAACAAGAGAAAGTACAACTGAGCCCGAACGGCCACCCTAAAATGCTGAACTAGAAGATCCACCAGCTAAACTCTATAAAATCACCTGCACTGGCCTACCATGGTATCCACGAGATCCTCTAAAATCTCTGCCTTGAGAGGTCTGACTCCTGAACTCACTAAAATGTCGTTCCTTCTTGGTGCCTCCCTAAGATGCACTAATAATACCCTTTATCATCTTACCGTGATCCACAATACTTTAAAGAGGAGCTCCAAGCATAATCATCTGAGATGTAGCCAACTAAAGAGAAATATCCAAACCCTTCACAAACTTTCTAACCTTTCTAAACTCGATGGAAAAGTTATTATAGAAATATCTGGACAGGGTATGAAAGCATGCCTTATACTCAAAAATTGTCATGGAGTCCTTCTCCAAATGATTAAACTCGTCCCACATAAGATCTCACAATTGAAAGGCACAAATCTCTCTAGAAAGGCATTAACAAACCGATCCTATGACAACTCAGAAGCATCAATAAGCCTATAATCGAAAAATGATATCCACTAATTTCTCACAACATCTCTCAACTAATATGTAGTATAAGCCACATCATCCGCGTAGAAAGAAAGCAACACAACTCAGAACACAAGATGTGAAAGAATTTATATGATAAGGAATAAAATGAGGAAAGTTTCCTAAAGACATCCTATATCCTCTTGAAGATAGATACGAACGTCTACGTACCGATCAGTGAGACTCTATTAGACATTCCGTTCTTACACTGTTTAGACCAATGAAACTTGGCTGCTCTAATACTATTTCATAACCCAAAAATAAAGGTCATAATAGAACTTGCCGTGGTGTACCTTGACAAAAAAGCCTATCACCTAAATTGATACAAAAAGAATAAAAGACAGAAATATCCCATGGTAAAGCTTCTAGAACGAATCCGAACAATATAAGTAATCATAACAATGTGGAAAGAACTTATCCAAAATACCAATCATGCCCAAAACCAGGAGTCAATAGTGTAAGAACTACTAATACAATCCAAGAGTCAAATGCATCAAAAAAATAACCACAAAGAAATAATAACTGTCTCTGAATACTAATAAAGACATAATAACTATAGAAAGATAGAGGTGAACTTCAGACGCATGAATGTCCAACCGTTACCTTAGAAGCTCCAACAATCGCCCGAGTCAATCAAGCTGAGGCAAACTCGACCTAAGACCTACACCAAAAGGGTGCAGTAGGCATGAGTACGATCCACTAATACTCAGTAGGTATCATAGGCCGACCAAGTGAAGTAGTAAATAAAGCATACAAAATTTACACTAAGGGGATGTCACCTGCAATCAGAAAATATCCCACAACGGTAGCCCACACCGCTTACACTAACAGTTCTAATATATCTCACATATATTTCAACAACACACCAAGGTATAGAACAGAAGTATACATTATGTCACATATAAATAGAACAAGAGAGAACATGTAGATACAAAATCATCAAATACAAGTAAAGGAAGGCAAGACAAATACATAGATGACAAGTCAATAAGGAAATACAACACAACATAAACTCAATAAATTAAGTGCAATATATATGATGATGGTGATTATGATGATAATGCACGAGGTCATCACACAAGCTCCGGGATCATCGCACAATCCCCGTATACACCTACGGAGTTAAAAGCTTCCCTACGTAGGATCAATGGGGTTCGTCAACCCGTATACAATCCACATATCTCATATCTCCTTTTCGGCATATCCCTCGAAAAGATTTTTATAAGGTGTTACAATATTTTTTTAAAAGGTGTTGCCAGTGTTTCTCAGATATTGCAACGGTGGTACCAATGTTTTATGAATGAGCATGATATGAAGATGTAATGCTCACAACCAATCACAATGAGTATTTTCATGACCAATCACATGATATATTTCCCCAACCAACCATAATGATACATTCACTTAACCACATGAGCCAATATCACTTATTATTTTCGTTTTATCCATGAATTTTCATATGTCTCATATGCCAATAAAGTTTGAATATAATCACAATACACCAATGGTACCACATTAAATAACACAATACAATTGTTCACATACATTCAAGGCTATCAATATCACATAGGACCCCACACGGTCAAACATATCACATAATATCTTAATTTCGATAATTACATCACATATACGCCCCTACACGGGCACAAAACATAGATAATCATTTTTCATGATTAGTTCCCACCCTTAACGTGAATTTTTTTTTATCATTTACTACCCCTCCTAGTCTGAAAGAGTTAAGTTGTAACCTACCTCGAAAGCCAAAATCGGTTCACTACACTTGAACCCGCAACCTTACTTTTTATGAACAATCTCGAACTCCACTAAAAATATCAAATATAAATCTACACATCAAGACAAAATCAACGACATCCATATTGACTACTTTTGGTTCGGGGTCAAAACGGACTCCCAAAATTGGTTTCCAAAAAAGAAAGGCAAAATCGAAACTTTATTTTAAAAACATGTTTCTCATATTTTTAGGAATCTGCAGCTGAAAACCCGTTAAATCGAGTCAAAAATGAAGTTCAAATCGAAGAAAAACTATTTTTGAGCTTTACGGGGTAAAATCTTTGAAATCCGGGTTAAAATCAAGAATCAGAGTTATTTTGAAAGTTAAATTGATGAAAAACTAGTAATTATAAGATAAAAATATTATTCAAGTGAAAAAGATTGAATTTGGATTTAAAATCATGCTCTAAGATTTTTGGGGTTTTGAGAAATTTATCAAGAAATTACTAAGAAAATGGTGAATTTTTACCTTTAATCCGTAATAAAACCAAGAAAAGGGTGTTAATCTAGTTTTCCAAGCTCCCAAAAGCTTCACTTTTCAGCTCCCAAACTATTTAGGGTTTAACTCTCAAGAGGCAAGATGAAAAATGAGCAAAATGAACCCAAAACTATTTACAAGTGCAGAAAATCTGCATTGAAATAACCAAAAAAGCTGCAGTTTTTTTTTTCTTTGGTTAAAGTCCACTTCGGACTTCCACGGAGTGCCCGAAATTCGTTTGGAGTTTGTTTTATACAAATAAACTATAAAACCACACTAAATTTGACGCACCGGACGCGTTGGCGATATCAGATTTCCCAAAAAATATCGTTTTCATAAAGTTGATCCCTGAAACTCGAAATTATAATTTTTCAAATCGAGGGTCGAAATGAGATTTAAAACCCATAAAATCATACCAAATATGCTAACACCCTAAAATCGACATTCTGAATCTTCTGGAGAAATTGGATTTTCCATCCGAGGTCATTTCGATCAAATGTGGGTTCCACTCTCATATTTTCAATTTTTCAACTTTCCGATCAATAGGTCGAAACAAGCTCGGGTACACCGGGACCCAAACCAAAGTTATACCTAGCCTAAAATCAATATTCCGGAGCTGCTGGCACAGTCCGTTTGGCCATCCATTGCACGGATCAAAAGATATCTACATAAGTCCAAATTAAGGCTCTTTAAGCCATCAAAACCTACAATATTGCATAAATGATACCAAAATGCATCGAAAATCATGCCATTCACTCCCACACCCCAAAAATATCCTAATGCAACTACGGGGAGGGATAAAACAGTCAAATCACATAAAATCATAAATTTCACATATTTCATACAATTTTTAGGTCGTTACGAGGGAAACATGTTTAAATAATCATACTTCATGTCTAGTTTCTAAGTATACACTCGACCGACCTTAAAGTAGGGGGCATTTTGTAGGCCATAAAATTTTATCAAATTAAAATCTGTACGAAATTCAGATTATATTAAATTCAAAATATATTGATCCCAAATAAATAATGGTGATTAATATTATTTGACTAATTATTTAAGTCCAAATATGTATGAATTTAATTAAAATCCAAGTTTTACTAGGCTAGCCCATTGATTTGGGCTACAAATGACTGAGCCTACTTTAGCAAGCCCAAGATGACATCATATTAGTTTGGGCTACAAATAACTAATCCCACTTTAGCAAGCCCAAGATGTCATCATATTTTAGAGGCCCAATTTGGCGCCACATATCAAATGATGTGGTATGCCAAGTCATATGAAGGAGCCAATGTGATTGTGTCAAAATGATGCGGCAGTCCTTGTGAATTAAAAACCCATAAGAGGTGTCAAGTCACTTAAATATGATTGGTCAAAGAAAGTTCATATTTATCATGACCATGTCACTTAAATCTGATTGGCCCAAAGAAATTCACCTTCACCACGACTCTTCCCTTTTCACAACTATAAATAGGGGCCTCATAATTTAGAAAAGAGGACCAAACGCCACAGATTCCATCAAGATTCAAGATCAAAACTACAAGATTCAAGAACAAGCTCAAAGGTCCTTGAATTCAAGTACAAGTCGAGATCAAGTTCCTTAAATCCGCAAATCAAGATTCAAGATCAAGATCGCAAGATTCAAGAACAAGCTACAAATCTCTTGGATCCAAGCATAAGGCAAGATCAAATGCACTAAATTTACAAATCAAGTTCAAGTTCAAGATCAAGACCGCAAGATTCAAGAACAAGCTATAAAGCCCTTGGATTTAAGCACAAGTCAAGATCAAATCCATCAAGTTCAAGATCAAGCTCAAAGCCCTTGAATTTACATTTGTAAAGGCGAATAAGAGGATTCATAGAGATTGTCACACTCACGTTGAAATAAAAAAATTGACTGTTGTAGTATTTTTCTTGTCTCGATTATTATTTTTGATCTCGAGAATTTTACTGTCCAACAATAAGATCATATTTAAATATATTTTTTAGCATTTAAATTTTAAAGATATAAGTTTGAAATAACAAATATCTATTAGAACTCTTCAATTATGGGTTGTTATTTTTAAGATAATGAAAATCTTTTTACTAAAAGGATAATGTATTTAAAATTCAAATACCCAATCTTTCAATTCAAAAATTGATACGAGTCCAATTAGAACTTTTTAATGTGATAACTATCTATTTCTAATATGTAATTTTATTTTATAATTATTTTTAATTTAAAATTAACAATTTATTGATCTAATTATCTTTTGATAGTTTAACCTTTTTTTTTTGCATGTTTTTTTTTTTTAAAAAAAAAAATTCAATGGTAAATTTAACATTAACACAAAACTATAATGGGCGCAATATTTTTGCACGTTTCCTTAAAACTCTAATTATTATTATTATTATTATTATTATTATAATTTCATATTTAATTTAATATTTAAATAAATTATATTTAAATATCTTATATAACTTAAATTTTAAAAGAGATAAGTTTATAAAAGAGTAGAAGTCTATTTAGAACTCTTCAACCATGAATTTCTATTTTTAAGCTAATGATTTTTTTAAAAAATAAAGCATAATGCATTTTAATATTCAAATAATTCAAATTTTTTATTACATTATT
>NW_025833306.1:718808-719207 GCF_002878395.1 Capsicum annuum | reverse complement strand
TTGAAAGTATTTGAATTTAAAAATACATCACCCTTTATTAAAAAAAAAAAACATTAGTAAAAAAATAAAAACTCATGGTTGAAGAGTTCTAAATAGACTTTTATTCTTTTATAAATTTATATTTTTTAACATTAAAATGTTATAAAATACATCTAATTATTATTTATTTAAAAATTAATTGAAAAAATAAAAACGTAATAAAACAATAATAAATAATAGTACGAAAATAGTTGTAGTAATAGTAGTGCAGATTATGTTTAGTAGTAGTATTAATAATAATAATAATAATAATAATAAATTGATAAATATTGAAATAGTGGTCGTGGCAATATGCTAACGAACCAAAAAGTACGTAGCAGTAATAATAATAATAATAATAATAATAATAATAATAATAAT
>NW_025833306.1:694899-718708 GCF_002878395.1 Capsicum annuum | reverse complement strand
TAATAATAATAATAATAATAATAATAATAATAATAATAATAATAATAATAATAATAATAATAATAATAATAATAAATTAAAAAAAAACGACAACAAAAACTAACCTAGGCGTGCTTTATCCCCAATTACCTGATAAAAATTACTTTGAAATTTGAATTAAAAATAGTTGTTTACTTGGTGTGAAGGTTTGTTTTTGTAGCATATCCTCCACCTTAATAGGAACTAAAAATTTTTGCATTTTTTTTTTTACATTTATATTTATCCAATTAATTTTTTAATCTTCTTATAACAAACTGATATGATATTTAATTTGAATTTAAATAAATTTGAGTTGGAATAAATTTCTAACTTCTTAAACTCTCTTGCAATGATATATAATATTAAATTTTCTTCTCCTTCTTTGTTATTGATCATTAAATTTATTCATAAATTTATTTATTACATTCTTCATATTCTTTATTTTTTTTTAGTAATTTTATATTTTTATTTTTTTATGCAGATGATTGATGGTGCTATTACGGTCTAATCTATTTTCACTATATCTAAGCTTGAATACAAGTAATTTTTTCAGTTTGTTTGATTTCTGATAAAAATAAACTTTATTACGTAAATAAAAAACAAGACTACCTTTAATTGAGAAATTAAATTGACTCTTTTTAAACATAACTTTTGTTATTATTTTTATATAATTATTTCTTTTAAAAATAAACGCTCATAGTATTTTTTGTGTTTCTATTTTATGTGACAATTTAATTATTTAATATAATACGGTGAGATTTTTTTACATATTTCAGGATTAACAAAATATACTAAAACACCAATCAAATTTAATGTTATTCACACATTTAATTTCAATAGGGATAACTTATGGCATCTTATTTGCCGTAAGTTTGAAACTAATAAAAATGATAATCTATATTGCAAAGATGATGCATTATTGCTAGATCTTGATTAATTCACGCAAATTACAAATATATCAAGAGTTATGATTTTTTTTCTTAAAAGTCATATTGTTGATTTGACAGCATATATATAATTTAATTAGTCTTATTTATTTTTGAGAAATAAGATTATCTTAGCATTTATTGTTTTCATGCACTTTTAGTTTAACCTATATATTACATATACACATTGTTATTGCAAAAACTTTTTACATAAATATAACTTTTCTCTATTATAATAGGTTATTTACAACATCCATTAGAGGTGAATTCATAACTTAAATATTATAAGTTCAAGTTTGAAATTCTACATCAATCATTTAATTTATTAGGTTTAGATTTATCACTTTTAAATATTTAGTTAATTATTTAACATATGTACACAGTACACAAGTTAAGTCAATATTGCATAATTATATTATTGTCAAATATTTTTTAATTTTTTTGATAATTTTTTTCATCTAAAAATGGAAATTAGATTTAAACAATTTTAAATACTAGATAAAATTTAAGTTGTGATAGCTTATATATTTCTATTTGAACGTGAGATGATAATATCTTGATGCTAAGAAGGGTCATGCTATAGATAACATTACATATATATTCAAAATTCTAATAGATAAAGTTAAGGAAAAAAAAAAGAAGAAATCATGATGACTAAAACACAAGCAACAACTTAAATTTTTTATAATGATAGTTTCTTATGCTAATAATTTTTATCGCTTAAATTTTTTATTGAAAAAAATAAAATGTTAAATCATAGTCTAAAAATATTTTTTTAATATTATAGCTTAGAATATAATTAAGTATAATCTACGTAGTTGCACATTAAAATTCTTTTTCATCGATTAAATTATGATTTTACTTATTCTTTTAAAATTCATATTCAAAATAATATTCAAGAATTTTACATGCATTATGAAATTTCTTTTAATTTTTAGGATAAATTAATAATATTTTTGAATCTTGAGTAAAAAAATAAGAATATGAGAAAAAAATTATATATCTCTAGATGTGAAAGTGCTTAACTTTAATTTTTAATTATAACCACTTTTAATATATTAGATTATTTTAGAGTATTCTTCTAATCTATCTTTTGTTTATTTTGGCATAACAAGACTTATCTATTCTAGTTTTTATATTTTGAGATAAGAGAAAAGAAAACTCAATTACTTATGCTTATAACATAAGAAATAATTTCATTCAAAGTCAAATTAGAAAAAATTAAGATAATTAAATACAATAAAAAAAATTATACACCAAGGTTTTTTGTGTGTGTGTGGGGGGGGGGGAGGGGATTTTTGAGAATATAAATTAGATAATACACATATTATTATTTATAAATTTTAAACGGAAGAGATGGAAAGATGGTAGAATAAAAATATAAGTTGTTTTTGCCAATATGAAATCTTTAAATTATTGTAAACAATATAATAAAAAAAAATACGAAACATTAAAACTTATTTTGCAATTACGTTTTTATTTTTTTCTCACATAGATTTGATTAGATGTGGGATGTGGTGGTGGTGGTGGATGGGTGGAGGAAAAGTATTAACAATCTAATACTTTTAAAATGTGAATAATATTATTGATAAAAAATACGAAACATATATATGTTTTTGTACAGTTACATAATTTTTTTTCATATGAATTTAATTATAGGTGGGGTGTCAGAGGATGGAGGAGTGGTGTGTGTGGGTGGAAGGGGGATAAAATTTCTTTTTATTATAAAAATTTGAAGGGGGAGGGTGGGCGGAGGTGGAGGTGAGTAGGGGTGAGGGTACATTTTTATTTTTTCTCATTTTATTGAGAAATGATATGATACTTGAACTTTTTTTTTTTGAGGTAATATGATTTAACATGCTCAGATGAACATTCCAATATGAAATAATTAATACTTTAATATTATTCGTTCATCACGCAGGTACGTATACTAGTAATATATATAGATATAGATATAGATATATTATAAATATAGAAGCAAGAAAGTTTTGCTTATAAAATTGCCAAGAAACATACTATAAAATTTACACGTGTAACTTTCCAGGACAAGTTAATTTATTACGCAATATTAGTTAGTAGCAATTTTTAATGTAATTTTAAAAATATTTTTTTAAATGTATCCTAAATCAAAATTGGAAAGTTACCACATTCTTCTCATCAAAACCCAATTTTTTTTAAAGCTCATTAAGTTTTAAAAACCAGACATTGTTTAAATTATAGAAATATTCGTTTGATGTCCCCTTAAGTGTAAAAAAATATTATTTTAAAAAAAGTGATTACGAAACCACGTTTTATGTGCCCTTTATGTTATTTCCTAAAAAAATAATCTTAATAAATTTCTAATTATGCAAACACATGATTTATGACCTCTTTTATTAACGAGGAAATGACACTTTTAGTCCCTAAATTATCATATTATTCTAATTTCAATCCTTGTGATATTTGACAAGACATTTTTAATCTTCATTTAAATAATGTGTGCTATTTTAATCCCTGGCTAACAACTATCATCAAATTAAATGAGATGATAACTATTAATAAGGACTCCTTTAACCTTCAATTAATTATTTAATATTTAAACAACTATCATGCAAAAGAAAAATTGTGTTATCATTTCATTTAATTTGATGAGATCCGTAGCTTGAGATCAAAATGGTCTATGTTGCTTAATTAAAGGTTAAAAGTTTTCTTTCTTATTTTATTATTAACTCTTTTTGCTCTTACTTTTTGTTTGCATGGTGTTGTAAAGTCCTTTGTCGGATATTACAAGGACTGAAATTGAAATAACGCAATAACTTAGAGACTAAAAATATCATTTCCCATTTATTCATTTATTTATTTTATCAAAATTGATTACACTAATAAATAAAAATTGTCGAATGAAGAAAAAGAAAAGCAAAATATTAAAACTCTTCAAACAGTCATTTTACCAAAAAAAAAAAAAAAACGCACAAGCCTAAAATTGAAAATTTAAAATTCTAAAAACTATCAATTGATAAAAAACCCACAAGTTAAAAATATAAAACGACAAGGGACATGGATTATTATTATTATTATTATTATTATTATTATTATTATTATTATTATTATTTTATAAAAAATCTTGATCTTTTCAAAATATCTATGTATTAAGGCTTAAACGTACAATTAGTTATATATTTTAATTCAATTTTTAAAAAGATTATTTTTATTAATATAAATAAAAGTCATCTACAAAATAACCAATTTCGATAGGAACTATGAACACCGTAAATTCGTTCCATTTTTTGAATGCTACCCAAAAATCGAAAGAGCAAGTGATTTGAATTAACAAAAATTACAAAATAATTAAAATACCATAAAAATAGGGTCTTATAAAACTTCGACAAATAACCAATAAAAATAAAAAAATTCATTATTTATTTTCAAGATATTTGGAAAAAAAATTGCACCATAACCACAATTATATAGCAACAGCAACCATCAATTTATTTCAGTTTTCATATCTACATAAGATTATGTACAAATCTTATAGTACATAATTTCCATCATTTTTTGCTTTTGTAATATAAAAAGATAAGGTTTTTTTTTTTTTTAATATATTAGAGCTTATTAAATTATTTTTTTAAAAAATTAAAATCACAAAAGTTATACGTGGGTGGTTAGGTATTTTTGCGTGGGGCATTTTTTATACGTGGATTAATTTTTTTAACTAATGTTGGTTATTACTGAAAAGATAGGGTATTAGTGTATCTATTCAATTAAAAAAAATTTAAATTTAACAAGTCCACAAAATATGTAACTAACAAAATCCCCAAAATTTCCCACTAACATAATGGAAACTAACCCGAGTGAAGGGGTGGGTATTCGGTTTAATAGTTTAATATCGGTTCATTTTTTTAATTTTCGGATTGATAAAAATGATAACCGTAACCAAATTGAAATAAATCTGATTCGCTTTGATTTCTATAAATTTGGTTCAGTTATTTCAAATTTTTATTTCGATTTTGAAGATTAAAGTAGTGAACCTCTCTTTGTCATGACTGGACATTTAAAATTGATGATTTTTTTTTAAAATAATTTTTTTCAAACCTAATTTTCATTCTCAAATATAAATAACTATAAATAGATCAACACGAATGAAATTAAATGATATAACCATAAGTTTAATATAATATATAACTTCATCATGCATAAGTTTGCATAATCAATCCACAAACATCAATAAAGTCGTATAAACAGTCCATATAAGAACTGCCATAAACTGTTTCTTCAGAAATAGTCTAAAGTAGCCAAAAATATTTGAGTCACTAAAACAGTCCATGAAACATTAAAAAAGTTCATAAACTAGTCCATAAAACAGCACAGCTGTCCATAAAACTACAAAACAACCACTACCATCAGTCCATAAAACAGCTATCTCAGTGCACAAAAACGGCCATCGGTCCATAGCCCATAAAACAATCACAACAGTCATCTACAATCAAAGAAAAGCTGTTGTGAGTTCAAACTTTATAACATCAACATACAAGAACTTTACAATCTGTCCTAGCGACAACATTCAAAACAGTAACAAATTAACAATTCAAAAAAAACTTAGAAAGAAAAGAAATGTCAACATTAGCTAGGATGGTGTTCACTATACAGAAGCAACTAATGAATTTGTTGCCTCCAAAATACTCTCAACACACTACTCTATACCTCCACGTAAGTTGAATAATTTTTGCAACATTGCACATTGATGTCAACTAGACGCTTATCAAGCAGTGTTGTAGTATTTTTATATGGAAGAATTTCTTTATAGTTAATGATAAATGTTCTAATTATATGGCCATTTTCATATAGACCAGTAATATAACACATGAAAGAAAAACAAAAAAGTTCATGCATAGAATTATGCATTACAATGCATAAAAGAATGAAAGATCAGATTCATGAACATAATTCTGTATCTACAATGGATACATAATGAATATAATAATCTATTGAAGCACAACAATTAGAATTATTTTTACCCCAATACTCAATAGAACATACCATGATGGATGCTAACATTCAAAGAAAAATTAGAAAGAAAAGAAATGTAAAAAGTTACTTGAAATGAATGGAATAGTAGGACGAATTAGATCACACATAATCTTTTTACATAATTGATATGAATATAACACGCACCATTAGTGCAAGATTTGGAATTTAGCAAAGTGTCAAATTTAGTAATTGATCAATCAAAATCGAAGAACCTCCTGCCATGTTTTGGCACAACAATAAAAATGCTTCCTACCAGGTACAAAATGTTTGGACTAAAACAGTCCTTGCGGATCTTCAGTTATTTTGGACTTAACAATACTCTTCACATGTAGAAAATTTTCAAATCAAGACACTAGTAAAAGTCGAAGTAGAAAAGAACGCAAAAACACACTTACCCACAATACACATTTGCTTATTAATAAGTACATATCAACAATGCTAGACTTTCACTACAAGCCATTTTTGAAAAAATATAACACACTTGTTAGTTCCTATGCAATATAGATAAGAAATCATTTTCAATATAATGAATACAAAATCATAAAATTCTTACCAATTTCAAGTTGCTCAAGATACTCTAAATCTTCCTTGACATTAATTGGAATAAGTTCATGTCTAAGCCAATCTTAAAGACAAATAAGAGATTGTACTAGTTTAGGAGTCAATGAACTCCTAAAGAGATCAATAACACGACCTCCCGGGCTAAATCTACATTCAAATGCAACACTGAATATGAAAATGGCTAACATCACGAGTCATCTCAGCGAGAATGGAAAATCTGGACTCATTAATTTTTCACCAACCTAATATATCAAGTCTTTTTGAATCTGGCTCAATCTCTTCAGCAAGATATTTTTCCAACTCACATTTACTATTTGAACCTCCACTAATTTCTTTATGTTTCTCAAATTGTTATCTTGTTCTCATTATTTCTCTTCTTTGAAAGTTTTCATAATCACTTACAGATGAAGAATTTACAGAATAAGAAAAAGTAGATAAAGATGAAGAGTTTTTTGATTTCTTAACATAATGCTCAAACAACGCCTTCATATATGCCTCTATCGAATCAGACAACTTGTCCCCAATTTTTTCCAAACATATCCACAATTGCAAAAGGAATATATTCTAGTTTGTTACGAGAATCTAATACAGATGGAATAAAGATTATCTTGTTCATTTTCTCTGGATCACCACGATACTTTCTGAACTTTTCCTTCATATTTGTTGTCATTTTTTTTTCAAATTAAAATCTTCATTTTCTATCATCTCTTTCAAAATCAGATCAAGCTCAATAATTTTCATAAAGTGCACACTGTTAGTAACATATTTTGAACTAGAAACTTTCAAAGTAAGATCATAAAAAGTTTTCAAAGTTTTTACCATTGTCCTCATATTTTCCCAATCCTCACTTGTAAAGGGGCATGCATTAGTTTCATTTTCACAAGGAGAGGTACAAAGATAATCCAAAAAACCATTATCATAGAAACTATATTTTTCAAATGCAAGCTCAAAATATTGTGTTGTTTCAAGCATCAAGTATATAGAGTTTCAGCAAGTAGGAATATCTAAACATAAAGATTTCTTGCAAGTTATCATTTTAGATTCACAAAATTCTTTGAACTTTCTAACTATAGCAGCAGATTGTTTAACATACTTTACATTTTATCTCACTCACCTGACAAACTTATCAATTTTCTTCAGCCCATCTTGCACAATAAGATTAAGAATATGTGTCATACACCTCACATGAAGATGCTGACCCTCCATTATATTAGTTCCCCAACTATTTAATTGTTTAGACATTTCTATCACAGTAACGTCGTTGGAACTAGCATTATCAACTGTAATACTAAGAGCGGTATCCAAACCCCATTCAAGAAAATAGTTAGTAATGGAAGCAGCCATATCAACACCTTTATGACTAAAAATTGAATAGAAATTTATCACTCTTTTATGCAATTTTCAATTTATGTCTATGAAATAAGTTGTTAGACATATGTAGTTAATTTTTTGTATCGACGTCCAAGTATATATGGTAAGACAAAATTTTGGACGTACTTATTTGAAAATCTTTTTCAAAACTTGTTTCTCTTTATTATAGAACTAATAACAATCTCTTGTCAAGGTTCTACGAGAAGGAATACGAAAGTGTGGGGCTGTGACTCTTACGAAATTCTTAAAACCTTCCTTTTCAACAAAAGTAAATCGCAACTCATCAGCAATTATCATTTGGGATAAAGCTTTCCTACTTTGTCCTTAATCAAATGTCCAAGTACCAAATGGCCCTTCCTTTTCACCCGTGGAAGATGGTTGAAAAGCTACTTTTATTTGACTATCTTTAACACCAATGCTGAGGCGATAAGGACATAATTTAGTATATGATTATTCATCGATGAAGTACCACTAACACTTGAAGCAATAACATAATTTTTTTCACAATACTTATATTTTGCTTTATTAGCTCCAATTTTTTCATCAATGATCTTGTCAAGCCATTGCCAACATTTTTTCCTAGATTCCATGGCCTTTCTTTTCTTCAAAGGTTCAACTTCAACGACAGTTTCAACTTCATTTGGAGATAAAATTGAAATATTTTAATTTGATGCTCCACCTTCACTCACCATACTTCCAATCTGTGAAAATAATGTAATTTTTTAGTTCTTAGCCTTTAATATTAAACTATCAATTTAAATGAAGAATAAAAAAAATACTAGATTAGACAAATTTTGAAGACTAACTGGTGTAACGCCCCGAATCTGGTACCCGAAATGCTACACGGTACTCATGACCTCGAAGAACCATAAGCTAACCCATGTCTAATATCTGTAACTATGAACTGCATAATATGATGTAAAAATATAAAATTAAAGGATGAAAGGCCATAAGGTTCAAATATACGATAAAACATAACATCTAAAAATGCGGTACATCATTACCAAAATAACTAAAATAACTGTGAACATGCGATAGTCTGAAAGCATCTAGATTGTCTGAATAAAGAGTTGATGGGACATATCCCCAGCTAACTATAACTACCGAAATAACTAAGTACTAAAGATATGAAATAATTAAATCATAACATTCTCGAATGATAAGGACTCACTGCTGACTCTGACTGCTGAAACTGGAATGCTACTGATGCTCTGGAGCTTGTGCTTGTGAACCTATGGTATAAAAATACCATAGTACAAATGCGTCAGTACAATTGAATGTACTGGTATGCAAGTGAGGTAGGTTGAATGCAATGGGTCAATATGCATAAACAATGCTAACTAATTGTATAACATGACTGTGAAAGTACGTATATGAGTGTGTAACTGTGACTGGTTTCGTGAGTAATATAGACTACTGAGTCTGAATATTGATAACATGAGTTACTAATAACTGGTATAACTAATGTAACTGATACTGGGTGACTGTGTCCAATAGTCTAGGTTCTGATGGAATTAGATGAGTTACGTACTAAGCTGGGTGACTGTATCTGACAGTCCTAGGTTCTGTAGAACTATCTGAGTTCTATTATTGAGACTGGGTAACTGTATCTGATAGTACTGAATTTGTAACTAAAAATATGGAAGAATTAATCTAACCGACATGCCTCATTTTAAAAATAAATTTGGGGTCCAACCTGTAACCTCAGTTGGAAGGGTAACAATACTGCTCCACTGGTAAGGACAAGCTGTGAGAAATCCCTCGTCTAACAGGTACTCTAAGGAGAACGGTGGGACCCTCAAATAATAGGTTAAGCCACCTTATCTATCCTCAACTAGCAGGTTTGATGTCTCAACCTACGCTGGTTACGTAGTTCTGGAGCACAAGGATTGCTTCTAAGAATTACACCCTCTACTCACAGATGAGTTCCTATCCTTGGACTCACTCGGTGCTGAATTCTACTCCCATCTGAATAGACACTAAACATGATTAACTAAACTGAACTGGACTGATTTTATTGAGTTTCGTTATTTGATGAAATACTATTGAGATCTAATAACTGACTGAGATTACTGAGTTTTCCTGAGTTATGTAACTGACTGAATTCTATTGAGTTTTGAAATAGACTGAGAATACTACTAATCATGGCGTGACTGAGATTTATCATGAAAATGATGCTGGCTCTAGGCACACAACTAAGTTGTCGGGTACAAGTACACCCAGGACTCGATAACATGAAAATGACAATACATGACACTTCTTGAACACATAACCATGGTCAATAATTCATAGTACTATCATTAGGGATTTTCATGAAGTATTTCCATACCACAAGCTTTCACATGAATAAGAATGCATATAAACATGTCATAATTTCCTAAGCCTAATCTAATGAGCATTACATCAATCTATTACAACGCATAACAATAGCATGGGAGTCATTTTGAACATAATGGTAACATGAATCCATCATTTAGGTTCTGTTGAGTCATAATGTACAAGTATTATTCTCTTAGGCATTTTATCAAATACCTAGTATGCATAACTTAGGGCTTAGTCATGATATCAAATTACTACCGCATGATTCCCTAATTCAACTCAATTTCATAAATTTCAACGCACATACTAGCGTAGTTTTATGAACAACACATAAAGATTCCAACTTGGGAATTCCTACAACAATAAATATATGAACATAATCAATCCACAACATAAACATCACAATTCATAATTTAAAATTTGATTTTTGGGCTTCATAGATGAAATAAATCCATGAATGAACACTTGACATACCATGGATGGAAAATTCTTGAAAACTAACAGAATAATCTCTTGAATTTGAAGTTCCTATGAAAATCCTAGACTTGTTCTTGAGAGTATTTGAGAGTAACAATGATATTTTGGTGAAATAAGGGTTGAATCTCATGTTATAGGCTTATATAGGGGGTGGGAAATTAACCCCTTTGCCCTTAAAAACACGAACATTTAATTACTAAAGCTGGGCATCATTACGATTGGTGATGCGGCGCATCGATGCGATACCCGACACATCGCACCATGATCGCACCAAGTCTCGGTAGTTTTACTAGCAGTCCCTACAACAATATTAACCAATGTGATAGGCGATGCGTCATGCTAAGATCGCGTTGGTCCACTATTTTGGGACACCAAATATGGTCTAAACGAGGTCTGAAAAATCCAAAACTTATTCGGAAACACCTATTGGCCTCTCTGATCATGAATTAAAAAAAATATAGACCATTAAAGGACATTAAGGTGGCAAAATAAAATTGCCAACTTTGAAAGGCCAAAAATAAACTAAGTCTGGGAACTTAGCTAGAATTTTCCAAGTATGGGACCCCCTTGACAAGCTTAAAAGACTGATTTAAGCTTAGAAATTTTACAGGGTCTTACAATATCTCCTCTTAAGAACATTCATCCTTGAATGAGACTGACTGAGATGGAGATAATACAATATGAAATATATATAGGACATAAATAACTGAAACATGATTTCATGACTGCCATGACTGATAAATTAAATATATCATACTGAACATACATATCTGAGGCGTGTGTAACTGATTCATGAATGCATGACTGAGATTTTTGATAAGCTAAGTTTCTCATAATGAGGATGCATATTTGATGCATGAATACATAACTGACATGATGCATGAACATATGACTGAATATGCAATGGTATTTGATGCCAAGTTTATAATAGAATTCTGAGCATCAAACTGAATATCAATTTGGTAATGAAACTAAACATGATAACTGAGCAAGCTTAAGGAAAACTATTACCTTGGGCTAAGTCTGAGTTAGTGGAAAAGAGGTAAGGATACTTGGTCCGCATATCTGCTTTTGTTTCCCAAGTAGCTCCCTCAACGGACTGATTTCGTCAAAGAACTTTATCTACAGGGACTTCTTTGTTCCTCAGTCTACGAGTCTGGTAGTTTAAAATTTCGACTGGAATCTCTTCATAAGAGAGGCTGTTCTGAACATTAATGCCCTCTATAGGGACTACAACTGATGGGTCACCTATGCATTTTTTGAGCAAAGAAATATGGAACACTGGGAGGCTAGATCTGAAGGAAATTTGAGCTCATAATCTACCTTGCCAAAACGACTGAGAGTTTTAAAGGGATCGAAATATCGGGGATTGAGATTTTCCTTCTTGCCGAATCTCTTCACTCCCTTCATGGGAGAGATCTTTAGGTAAATATAGCAACAAATCTCAAACTATAGATCCTTTCTACGCACATCTGCATAAGACTTCTTTCGGCTCTGAGCAGCTCGGAGTCTTTCTCTAATCAACTGGACTTTTTCTAAGGCATTGAATACTAAGTCAGTCCCTATAACTGAGGCCTCACTAACTTAGAAACAATCGATTGGAGACCTGCATCTCCTATCGTAGAGAGCTTTGAATAGAGCCATCTGAATAATCTAATGATAGTTGTTGTTGTACGCAAACTCAATGAAAGGCAAGTGATCATCCCAACTACCCTTGAAATCAATTGCATATGCTCACAACATATCTTCTAAAGTTTGAATTGTCCTTTCTGCTTGACCTTCTATCTGGGGATAAAAGGCTATACTGAGATGAACTTGGGTACCAAGACCCTTTTGGAATACTTTCCAGAAGTGAGAGGTGAATTGGGTATCTCTGTCTAAAATAAAGGACAATAGAACACCATGTAATCTGACCAACTCTCTAATATAGATTTTGGCATAATCCTCGACTAAATAAGAGGTATGGATTGAAAGAAAATAAGTTGATTTGGTCATCCTATATACAATAACCCATAATCAATCATGTTGGCGACGAGTACGAGGCAAACCCTTCACAAAGTTCATGTTCACTTTTTCTCACTTCCAAGTAGGAATACTGAACTCCTGCATGGACCTACTAGGCTTCTGATGCTCTATCTTAACCTACTAATATGTAGAACACTTAGCCCCAAACTATACAACATCTCTCTTCATCCTACTCCAAAAAAGATCTTCCGCAAGTCACAGTACATCTTAGTGCCCCCTAGATGAATAGAGTAGTGCACACCATGCGCTTCTACGAGAATTCGCTGCCTCAAGTCATCTACACCTTACACATAAAGACGACCTTGACAATGCAAAACACCATCTCTCTCTTGGGAGAAAACCTCTACTTTTTGATCTTTGACTGATTCTTTCAACTTGATTAGACTAGGATCTCTATCCTATTTTTCTTTCACCTTGAAAACTAGAGATGATTCTGAACTGGTCTGAATCCATGTACTACCTTCTACTGAATTGACTAAGCGGACACCTAGTCTGGAAAGCTGATGGACTTCTGAGCTAACTTATTCTTACTATCCTCAACATGAGCAACACTACCCATAGATAGTCTACTGAGGGTGTCGGACACTACATTGGCCTTTCCCGAATGGTAAAGGACACTCATGTCATAATCTTTCAAGAGCTCTAACCACCTTCTCTGATAGAGGTTAAGATATTTCTGAGAAAATACATACTGAAGGATCTTATGATCTGTGAAAACATCTATATGAACACCGTATAAGTAATGCCTCCAAATTTTTAAGGTAAAACTACGGTTGTTAACTCAAGATCATGAGTCAGATAATTCTTCTCATGAGGTTTAAGCTGTTTGGAGGAATAGGCTATAACCTTACCATGATATATGAGGACATAACCAAAACCTACTCTGGATACATCATAATACACTATGAACTCATCTGTACCATCTGGAAGAGCCAAAACTGGAGCTGAGGTGAGTTGAGTCTTCAACTCCTGAAAACTCTTCTCACAAAGATCTGGCCACTAAAACTTGACTTTCTTCTAAGTCAATCTGGACATAGGGGATGCAATAGAATAAAATCCATCAACAAACCATCTATAATAGCCAGCTAAACCCAAGAAGCTCCTGATATCTGATGGAGATACAGGGCGAGGCCAGTTTCTTGCTGCTTTGATCCTTTGAAGATCAACTCTAATGCCATCACCAGAAATGATAAGGAATGCTGTTGACCTTAGCCAAAACTTGCACTTACTGAATTTGGCAAACAATAGATGATTTTTGAGAGTCTGTAATACTATTCTGAGATGGTCTGTATGATCATGCTTACTGCGAGAGTAAACAAGGATATCATCTATGAAGACAATGAAGAACGTGTCAAAGTACTACTTGAACACACGATTCAGCAAGTCCAGGAAAACAACTGGGGCATTGGTAAGACCAAAGGACATAATTAAGAATTCAAAGTAACCATACTGAGTATGGAAGGCTATTTTTGGAATGTCACATTCTCTGACCCAGAGCTGATGATAGCCTGATTTGAGATCTATCTTGGAGAAATAGCTGGCTGGCACCCTAAAGTTGGTCAAATAAGTCATCTATTCTGGGAAGTGGATACTTATTCTTAATCGTGACTTTATTGAGTTGACGGTAATTAATGCACATTCTAAGAGAACCGTCTTTCTTTCGCACGAATAAGATTGGTGCACCCCACGGGGACACACTGGGTATGATAAATCCCTTATCTAGGAGATCCTTCAAATACTCTTTCAAATCTCTAAGTTCTACTGGTGCCATTCTGTATGGCAGAATAGATATAGGCTGAGTATCTAGAAGAATATCAATACCAAAGTCTATTTCTCTTTCAGGAGAAATTCCTGGAAGATCTTTGGGAAAGACATCTGAATATTCATTCACTATTGGGACTGATTCAAAATTGGGCATTTTATAACTAGAGTCCTTAACTCGAACAAGATGATAGACACACCCCTTAGATATTATTTTTTCGTGCCCGAAGGTAAGAAATAAACTGACCTCTGAAAATTGAAGTACTACCTCTCCACTCTAGGATAGGTTCATTCAAAAACTAAAATTGGAAAATTCTATTTCTGTAGTCGACTGTGGCATAGCAGGAATGAATCCAATCCATGTCAAGAATGACATCAGAATCAGTCATCTCTAATTTGACTAAGTCTACTGAAGTGACCTTCTGAGATTATATAATCAGAAAATTCCTGTATACCCATCGGGATATAATGGTTTTACCCACTGGAGTGGAGACTGAGAAGGGATATTTTAGAATTTTGGGACTGACTTCGAAATTATCTGCTATATAAGGAGTAACAGAAGACAAAAAAGCTCCTGGATCTAGTAAAACGTAAACATGCAAATGAAAGATCTATAATGTACCCGTAACCACATCAGGAGAATTTTCCTGATCTTGTCAAGACTGAAGAGCGTAGAGTCTGTTCGGGTATTGCCCACTAGTAGCACTAGAAGTGGCACCCTACTGATTCAGGTGATCAGACTGAGCTGAGGAATGGTTACGCTGACCCTGAGGACCTGGCTGAGGACAATCTCTGACTCTGTGGCCTGGCTTGCCATATCTGAATCAAACATCACTGCTAGCTTTACAAGTACCCTGATGGTGCTTGCCACATGTCTGACAAAGAGAATAGGTTCATGCACTGCTAATACTGCCCTGAGACTTAGATCCTGGCACCCTATCACTATTTTTATCTATGAATTTCGACACTAGAGCACTAACTAAGGAAGTAGATGGAACGAATGACTTTGGGAGGAACTGAGAACAACTTCCACTCTTTAACTTAGGCTGAGCAAAATTAAAACTACCTGTCCTTGCTCTCTTATTTTGTTTCTCTCTCATCTTAATCTTCTTCTATTCTATCTGTTGAGCATTGATCTTGGGTGTATTTATACGCCTAAGCACCATAACTTATCCATATTTTAGCTATGTTTAGAGAACAAAGTGCCTAGTTTCTTATGTTTTTACTCTACTTTTATGTAATTGATCTAACCGATGTGATTAGCATAATTTTAAGTATTAATGAGGTAGATGAAGACATAATGGGACTATGGAATGCAGATGGAATATGACACAAGAGAGAGTAGCAATCTGGACCAAATATGGCGCCTATAAACTATGTCCAAGACTAATTTATCATTTATAATTAGTTCAGGGACTTAGAAGGAAATTATGAGAGAAGAGATTATTAAAAGACTTAATTGCTGAATTTTTATTCATTATTCATTATTCTGTATCATTCTGAGAGAGGAGAAAGGCGGCTTAGCTTGAGGAGAGAGAGAAAAACATTTTTCTCTCTTGTTTTCACTATTTACACACCAAGATCGTCTTCTAGTTTTTGGTATGATGAATATATTTATGATGCTTTTCGTTTTGTTCATGAGTAGCTAAGTTTATTAGTTAGGGTTATGGAAGCCTTGTAGCATACAATCTATCACTTTGGGTTTTGAATTCATTATGCATTGATTTGTTTACATCATACTCTCTTCGCTTATCTTGAATTCTCATGGTTGCAAATATAGAAGATATGCCTTAAAATGCAACTTGTTCGAAAGAAAGGTTGATGTTCGGAAAAGAGAGTAGTGACAAGAAAATAGGATTTCCAACCCTTATTTTATAAGCTAATGCCTTAGCAGGATTAACTACTTGGAGATTTCGTATTGTTTTTGGTGAACGCTTTTGATTCGAGAGAACTAAAGTGAATTAGTCCTTGATGGTTGAGAAACACTAGGATTATGTTATTAAATACAATATGTTTCTCTGTAAGCACGATGCATGTATGAATTCATAAAGCCCATAGTTAGTAAGTATTGAAAACTACAAGGTGGACATAACCCTAGCTTGCTATTTCTCTGAATTTGAATACTACTACACATATTTCATCTTGTTAAACTAAAACCATTAATTTGTAAAGTGAATCAAATCCCACCTATTTATTTTACGGAAACAAATGATTAAAAGTCAACTTATCTGCATATAACTTAATTAACACCATATTTCTTGTGGGATTTGACCCCAACCTAGTTGAGTTATATATTTGATAACGATCGCTTACTCTTTCGTAAGAGAGGTGTAATTTGGGCGTATCAAATTTTTGCACCATTGCTGGGGAATACGATTGTCGATTGCATTTATGTGTGTTAATTGACTGTTAGTCAAGTTTCCCTATTTTACGTTATTTTTTGTTTTTGTTTGTTACAGGCTCATTGTTATTTATGCCACGAACCAGAAGTTTAGCAGAACCATTATTACCCTTTAATCCTGAACCTTATCTCATTGAAAGAATAGCTAACCAATAGGAAGATGAAAGATTAGCCACTTTGGATAATGCTCAATTATATCAATAGAATACAGATAACCTAGGTCGGGTACCTAATCTAGATAAAGAGGACCTGAAAGATGATGATTTAATTGACCCAATAAATAGGAAGCGTGTAGTAGGGGTAGTTGCACCTGTAAATTGAAATCGTCCATTCAGAGGAAGACCAGACCGCCAAGCTGTACAGTTTGATATTGACAATGATGAGGACAATTTAGATGGAACTGGATCTACAGGGGAAATTATTCTACCACCACTAGCTCCTGGGGTAAAATTTAAAATCACCAGCACTATGATCCAGCTACTGAATCTGAAAGGACTCTTTGGTGGATTACCTGGTGATGATCCAAATCTATATCTGGTGAATTTCATCAGTATTTGTAAGTCATTTGATAATCCTGGAAATGCATAAAATGCTATTTATTTAAGATTGTTCCCACTGTCTCTATCTGGAGAGGCAACTATGTGGTTGAATGAGCTGACTCCTGATTCTATAACAAACTAGAGGCAATTAAAAGAAGCTTTTCTGGAAAGGTTCTTTTCGCCCTCCAGAATGTTACAGTTGAGGGACAAGATCAGCAACTTTAGGCAATTGGCTAATAAAGCTTTGCATGAGACTTGGGTGAGGTTTAAAAAGAAGTTGACTCAATGCCCAAACCATAAGATGACTGATGAACATTTGATGGAAATACTATACAGAGCTTTGAACTCACTTATAAAGATAATAGTGGATAATGCTACAAGAGGAGCTTTTATGGAGCTCACCTTTACTGAGGCTATGGACATGTTAAAAATAATAACTAAGACAAGTAGAGCTTGGCATACCAGATATTCTGTGGTAGCAAGCAAAACTGCATCTAGTGTAATATCAGTAGAGCAGCATAGGAGAGAAGAGAAGCGTGATCAGGATATGACTCACATAAAAACCAAGATGGATTTGATCATGAAATATTTGCTATCAGGGAATATAGAAAAGGTAAAAGCTGTGGGGTCCCATGGTAAGGGAGCTGAATCAAACACTGAGGAAGAGACTAACTATTTGCATAACCAAGGGGTTTCCAGACTGGTGGTCAAGGAAACCAAGGTTGGAACCATCAAGGAGAATGGAAGAATAAAAGTGACAGGAGTGGACTGTATGTACCTCCTAGAAGCCGTGATAATGCTACCACCAGTTTAGGCAAAATGTCCATGGAGCACATGATAGAGAAACTATTAAAGGGAGTTGAGGTGACCAATTTTGGGGTGACTACTATGAAGAGTGACATATCTTCCATGGGTTAACTAGTAAATTCGCACTCAATCGCTATTACAACTGAAGCAGTAGATGAGCTAATTATCCACAACATTCAACCAAAAATAAAATGGGACTCTACCAAGTGATACAGTTCAGAATTCGAGGACTGATGGATTATGTATGACCATTACCACTAGGAGTGGTAAGATGTTATCTAGTCTAGGTTTGGGAGCCTTCTCTTATACTAATGAGGTCAAAATGGATTGGGAGATGGTTGATGAATCTCCAGTGGTGCCTGTGAAGTTGGGAGGTTCAGAAAAGAAGAGTGCGGAAATGGAACAACCACCTAAGCAGAAACATGTTAATGATATGGAGCAAGGCATAAGAAAAGAGGTAGAAGTTGTTCCAACTGAAATCCCAAGGACACCACCTCCATTTCCATAATGATTAAAGAAGAAAGAAGATAATGGCAAGTTTAGCAAATTCATGGCTATGTTGAAGTAGTTGACAATGAATGTACCCTTAGTTGAAGCACTGGAATAGATGCCCGGATATGCTAAGTTTATGAAAGACCTATTGACAAAGAAAAGGACTGTGAGCTATGAAACGGTAGACAATAGTCATCATTGTAGTGCTATTACTACAAGATCTATTGTCCAGAAAAAAGATGATCCAAGAGCATTTATTGTTCCATGTATGATTGGATTGCTAAAGTTTGAAAAGGCCTTTGTAATCTTGGGGAAAGTATAAATCTTATGCTATTGACGGTTTTCAAGAAACTAGGTTTGGGGGATCCTATGACCACCAATATACGGCTTCTAATGGCGGATAGATTGGTAAAAAGGCTGATTGGGATTCTACATGATGTATTTGTAAAAGTTGCTGATTGTATATTTCTTGCTGACTTTGTAATTCTTGATTGTGAAGTGGACTTTGAAGTACCCATAATTTTGGGTAGGCCTTTCTTATCAACTGGGAGAGTGTTAGTTGACATGGAGCTGAATGAGCTAAAATTTAGGCTCAATGAGAAAGAAGTTAGTTTTGAAGTATGTCGGTCTATGAAACAACAAAAGGAGATGAGTGTCTTCTCAATTATTAATGTATTATACGAAGATGATCCAGATGTACCAGTTAACGATATGTCTTTTGTGGAGACCATAGCTGGTTTGGTTGAACTTGTAAGCAAGGATGTGAGTGACTTTAAAGTGGTTCGACTAGGAATAAAGTGTTGTCTTGATCCAACAAATGAGGTACAAATGGTATCATCGATGTATCTTGATAAAGTCTGAGTAGTCAAGATAGTAAAGTCATGCCGCGACATTAAATCAGGCGCTACATGGGAGGTAACCCATGATTTTATTTTCACTTTATCATGTTAAACAAAAATGCAAAAAGAAGAGTCGAGCCACGATAGAAACTACGACGCTTGGTGGGAGGTAACCCATCCTTCTAATCAGTTTTTTTTTGAGTAAGTGTAGGTGCATAAAGTACTAAGAAGGAGATTAGTACCAAATTTGATTTGGAATTGAGCTATGTCAATGGTGGTAAGTTTAGGAGTGATAGGAATATTACAGGTGGCATGACTCCTAATGTGGATTAGGAGTACTACTAGCCAGGTTCTTTATCTTGTTATTTACACTAGGGACAATGCTGATCTTGAGTGTGGGGTGGTTGGTTACTTTGCTACTTGTTTTGTAAGAAAATAGTACCTTCTCCTTAACATTCTTCTGTGATAGGATTAGTTATTTTGTTTATTTTGTTTCTTGTTAGATGTTTATTCTATTTAGTCATAATTAGGTGCCTTTCTCGATGATGGATGGATGACGACCGTCTTAAGAGAAAATTAGTCATTTAATTGTATGTAGCTATTCTTGTGGATCACATGACATTATAAAATAGGTATGTGATGGATCATTACGTTTGAAACACCTAGGCTCTAGTTGTGACTCTTGTTGTGATTGTTGGTTTTATTTGAATTTATGTAATTGTTGGGTTGAGAATCTATAATGCTCCTAATTGAGTTGACCATGTGCCATGAGTGTGTAAGAATATTGTATATTCCTTATTGCAACTGATGCTAGAACTTGCTTGGTGTGTGTGCAAAGTGAAATAAAGATTGTGAGTTTAGGAGATGATTTAGGCATTTCTTTGATAGCCATTGTTCATACCTTCTTTTGACCTACCTTTGTATATTATCTTAGCTAGCCTCGATGATCCTTTAGCTTGTTCTTTTGTTAGTCTCATATGTAGCCTATTCCGTTCTTTAATAGACCATAATTTGATCCAAAATCTCCTACGCGCTTTAATGTAAAATTAATTTGAGTTAGGAGTTTGACAATTAGAGGAAAAAGGAGAAATTAATGCCCCAAAGTCTAGTTATTGGCGTGTGAAATTGATGTGGTTGGGAGTAGCAAAAATTGTTGAAAAAGTTCCAAATTTTATCCCAAATATGTTATAATGAACTTGTTTTGGCCCTAGTCCTTCTTGGACATTGTGCACCTCAACTAAGGCAAATCGCTTAAGTTGAGGGTGGCTATTATAGGGGTGCGTAACATGAAAAGGGTGCAAAAAAAAGTATTTGAAAGGGTTGCAGACTCCCACCATAGTGTTATTAATTAAGCTTAATGAGTTGGGGTGAAAAGCAAATCTGTGAAGATAGAAGAAGTGGAAATTGTTTGTTAGAGATTGGTCTAAATTGCATAATGTAGTGTATTAAAGCACTTAGGGAAGATAATCACTATTTCTGGCCAAAAAATAGCTCCTACCCATCCTTTAGCCTGCATTACAACCCGTAAAAGACCTATTTGATCCTAATCTTAGCATTCTGATATTAGTGGAGTATTACACTAAGGGCAAGCATATGATCATCAGTTGTAATTTGAGAATTCTTTGTGAGAGTGAGTGCAACTTGATTCTTGTACCCATTTTGTTAGAAATTGCATGATTGTGAGTGATTATGGGTAACTTTCTTGTTGTGAGGGCACACGGTTGATGAAGGTTGGGTAATTTATATGATTTCTATGCTTAAACGATATGCATGAAATTGCCAACTTAATGAGTCTATTCTTGAGGGTAGGTTGTCTCTAGTAAGGATTCCTGAATCTACTTCTTGTTCATAATTATTGTGTGAGCCTATTTGAGCATCTTTTCTTCCTTTGTGGGTGCTAAGGCTTGTGTAGTATGTATAAATGGATATGTTGTTCGAGGATTAACAAAGCTTGAAGTGTGGGGTGGTGATCTTGGGTGTATTTATACGCCTAAGCACCATAACTTATCCATATTTTAAGTATGTTTAGAGAACAAAGTGCCTAGTTTCTTATATTTTTACTCTACTTCTATGTAATTGAGCTAACCAATGTGATTAGCATGATTTCAGGTATTAATGAGGTAGATGAAGACATAATGGGACTATGGAACGCGGATGGAATATGACACAAGAGAGAGTAGCAATCTGGATCAAATGTGGTGCCTAGAAACTATGTCCAAGACTAATTTGTCATTTATAATTAGTTCAGGGACTTAGAAGGAAATTATGAGAAGAGATTATTAAAAGACTTAATTGCTGAATTTTTATTCATTATTCATTATTCTGTATTATTCTGAGAGAGGAGAAAGGCGGCTTAGCTTGAGGAGAGAGAGAGAAATATTTTTCTCTCTTGTTTTTACTATTTTCACACCAAGGTCATCTTCTAATTTTTGGTATGATGAATATATTTATGATGCTTTTCGTTTTGTTCATGAGTAGCTAAGTTTATTAGTTAGGGTTATGGAAGCCTTGTAGCATACAATCTATCACTTTGGGTTTTGAATTCATTATGCATTGATTTATAAGAAATATGCAGGATGAATGAAAAACTCACATAGTCCGAAGAAAATCATCATAATCATGAGAGGATGAAATAAGTACAATAACACATGTGAGTCATTATATAATTTATCAATCACTTTCAGTTCATCAAGAATATCAATTCTCATAATGTAAATATCATTTAAATCTTTCGAAAGAATAACTTTCACAATTTCACTTTCAAATCACTTCACCATTCACCATAGACACAAGGAAACACACACACACTGGGAGATCCTATAACCGGCATAATCCATGTGAGCTACATAGAGTCCAACGTACAACCCACGTTGGGGAGAGCCATCCTATCCTTGCCATCGGAGTAGGACTATCGATATCAAATCCACACAAACTAGTGATCACTATATAAATCATTCTCAAGCTCACTCCTACAGGGGCACGTAGTTCTAGTGAAGTAAGGTCGCTTTATACCTCTCACTCGGTGCTAAAGATTTATCTCGGACTTAGCTCAGATCATTTCAAAGACAATCCACAACAAAACAATTTCAGTAATATATAAATATACAACGGGAGCCATCATGCTTCCCATCTATCAAAATCAATCGCGTTGTGGATTTCTTTCACACTCATGTTCAAAATAAATCCATTAAGACCAAAAGGTCAAATCATTCAAAATATCTCAAATATTCAACATCAACGTGCTTATAACGCACACTTTCTAAAAAAACACAATTTCCAATGGGGATTCACGACCCAAATATCAAAATCATGATAAATATCGTTCAAGATTCATTCTTTATATCTCCACACATGTAAATTCATCTTTCAAAATCATAAACATCAAGATTTCATAATAATCATCATAAGATATGGGTTCATGCTTCAAATTCGTAAAAATCAAATAAAAATCATGCCTTTGTAAAGAAAATTACTTTTGGGCACAAGAACGAAAGAGAGTTCTTGTTGAAAAACCCCACATACCTTGAATGATGAACTTTAGATTGATACTCATTTTTGAGATGTTAATCGTGCCTTTGAAAGATGGTTCTTGGAGTTCTTGAACTAGGAACTTGGAATCTTGAATAAATTTGCAGAATTAATGGTGAACTTTGGAGGTTCTTGAAGTTGGATGTAGGAGCTTAGGGTTTTCTTTTTGTGCGAATTTGATGAAATATAACATATAATTCTTCTAATAGGCTTTAATATAGGGTTTGGATGGATTTTGGGTGAGGGAGACTGACCAAAACGCCCCTAAAAATCAAATAATTCTCGAATCTGTCCTTTGGTGGACTGTTTTGATAGTTTGAAGTAGATCAACCATAACGTTTTACTTTGATATCCAAATTGGATAAAACCAATTTCATTAGAAAGAGGACTCTCATATATTTCCGTTGATATATAGTATCTCACCCAGATTATTTTGTACTAGGATTTACGATCATTTGAAGTTGACTCAAAAATTCACTTTTGTTAGGATGAAGTAGATCGACCATAAATTTTGGCTCCGATAAAACAAATTGGATGAAACCAATTTCATTGGAAAGAGGACTCGCAGAGCTTTCCGTTAATATATTGTAGATCACCCAGATCATTATGTACAAGGATTTATGATCATTTAAAGTTGGAGCAAAAATACGCCAGGCCTCAGTACTTTTTCCTGCATGTTTTACTGTTCACTACTATTCACGGTTCGATCGGAATGTTCATAACTCATCGCTCGGTTGT